>NC_092559.1:28691051-28981704 GCF_037038585.1 Patagioenas fasciata
TATGTATAGGCGTTCCTAAAACTTTAATGAATATGTAACACTTTACTGCATTTAACCAAGTTCACAGCTACTGTAATTTTACACACGTATTAGGTGAAATGATTCCCTGCGTGTCCGGCGTCGTAAATAAATACATACCTTCCTTATTTACCTCAAGGGCTGTAAGGTCATTCTGTGCCTCAAAGTGAGTACAATATTGTTTCAAACTTTCTTTTATCAGGATTCCCCACTAAGTTACTCTAATGTGTAAGGATGCATCCTAAGGAGAGCAAGATGGTACTTCAGTATTCTAATGGAACAGGTTCCCATTTTTTTGTTATGTCCCTGATTTTGGAGGGTGAAAAACATATCTGCATATACTTTCTTACACCGCGCACACTGTAATTTAACTCATGCCACGTGACTTAAATCAAGGTGTTTTAAGCTCATCTTCTGCTTTATACAGATCACAGGCTAAAGCATACCACCATAAACAGTAATTACTGTAATTAGCACACACTCAGACAGTTCACAGAGACACGGCTGGTTGGTTTTATGATTTACGAGTTACTTAATGATTTGGAATGGAATGCATGGTATGTCAGGCACTTACAAAAATACCACGCAGTTGTAGACCAATTATTCCTTTTTCACTGACTTTTACCTTTTCCAGCAGCTGCAAAAGAGAGATTTCTGCATTACCCTTCACTCTTGCTAAGATTAGTCATTACCAAAAGTCCATCCTGGCCATCGAAATTGAGACACAGAAATCTCAGAGTTGCTCGATCTGCTCTCAAGATTGCTAGCTGCTGCCCACAAAGAGACTGCAGAAACTCGTGAGACATCTCTCCACGGCTTACTGGCTCCCCGCCAAATGCAATTAAATGGAAGTTTATTACAACATACTTTATCCGTTGTTTTTGTTGGAGGTCTTTTGTCTGCTCCTGCAATGAACAAAGCAAATGGAGATCTTTCCGAAAAAAAAAACAACTTTGGGGCACGCCAAAGCTGGCCGTTCTCACCTATTCACATAGCCAACCAGAACACCCTCCTGCCTGGTTCACCAAAATGAGGTTCGGAAATGACTTTACAATCCTTGAGATTGTAAGGAAGGTATGTATTTACTTATTTACAGTGCCGGACACACGGGGAATCATTTCACCTAATATGTGTGTAAATTTGAAGTAGTTGTGAGCTTGGTTAAATGCAGTAAAGTGTTACATATTCATGAAAGTTTTAGGAACAACACCTATACATATTCATAACCCATCCCTGAGAAGGCTGTTAGCTCTTTAAGTCTTTAAGTGTTAGTTCTTTAAGTCTTAATTAGATAACTGTTAATTCCCTGTAACACGGTTGGACTCTATAGTTCACTGCCAAGTGCTGTCGGGATTTGTTGGGCCCTGTCGAGTTCTGTCAGGTGCTGTTAGGCCCTGTGAGACTCTGTCATGCTGTGTCATGCTTTCTCAGGTACTGCTGGGCTCTGTCAAGCTTAGTCGAAGTCTGTCAGGCTCTGTCATAACCTGGCAGGCTCTCTCAGTTTCTGGTAGGCTCTGTTAGGCCCTGTTGTGCTCTGTCAGGCTTTATCAGGCTCTTTCAGGCCCTGTCATGCTATTTCGGGCTCTGTTGTGCTTTATCTGGCTCTGTTGGTCCTTCTCAAGCTTTGTCGAGCACTATCAGGCTTAGTTGGACTCTGTCAATTTCTTTCAGATTCTGTTGGGCTCTTTCAAGCTCGCTCTGGCCCTGTCAGGCTCTGTCGAGATTTGTAAGGCTCTGTCAAGCTGTATCAGGCCTTATCAGGCTCTGTAATGCTTTGTTGAGCTCTTTTAGTCTCTGTCACACATTGTCAGCCTGTCAGGTCCTGCCGGGCTCTATCGTTCACCATCAGGGTCTGTTAGGATTTGGCAAACCCTCTTGAACTGTGTTGGGCTCTGGAAGGCCCTGTCGTGCTCTGTCAAGGCCTGGTGGTCTCTGTCAAGCTTTGTCGACCTCTTTCGGGCTTTGTCAGATATTGTTGGGCTCTATCAGGTTCGCTCAGGCTATACTGGGCTTTCTGGGGTTCGATCAGGCTCTGTCAGGCCATGTCAGGATTTGCAGGGCTCTGTTGAGTTTTCTCGGACTCTTTCAGGCCCTGTCAGTCTCTGTGTGGCTTTGCTGAAGTCTGTCGGTCTGTCACAAGCTCTGTCAGGCGCTGTCGGTCTCTGTCGAGCTTTTTTAAGCTCTTTCTGTCCTACCAGGCTATTTCAGGTTCTGTAAAGCCTTGTCAGGCCTTGTCAGGCTCTGTCAGTCTTTGTCAGGCTTTTTCATGCTTTTTTTCCCTTATTCAGGCTTTGTCTGGATGTGTCAGGTTTTGTCAAGGTCCATTGAGTATTTTCGATGTCTTTCAGGCTACATTGGGTACTGTTGGTCTCTTTCAAGCTTTTTCAAGCTCTGTAGGGCTCTGTAATGCTTTGTTGAGCTCTTTCAGGCTCTATCGCGCTTTGTCCACCTCTGTCAGGCACTGCTGGACTCTATAGTTTGCTGTCAGGTGCTGTGGGGATTTGTTGGGCCCTGTCGAGTTCTGTTGGGCTATGTCAGGCCATGTTCGGCTCTGTCAGGCTTTGTCGGGCCCTGTGAGACTGTGGCAGGCTCTGTCAGGCTTTCTCAGGTTCTGTCAGTTTCTGTTGGGCTCTGTCAAGCTTTGTTAAGTCTGTGAGGCTCTGTCATGCCCTGGCGGACTCTGTCAAGCTTTGTTGAGCTCTTTTGGGCTCTGTTGAGTTCTTTCAAAATCTGTCAGGCCCTGTCAGGCTCTGTCAAGGTGTGTCAGGCCCTGTTGTGCTCTGTAATATTTTGTTGAGCTCTTTCAGTTTCTGTCATGCTTTGTCAGACTTGTCAGGCCCTGCTATAATTGAGAGTTCACTGTCAGGTGCCATCAGGATTTGTCGGGCCCCGTCGAGCTTTGTCGGGCACCGTCAGGCTTACTTGGGCTCTGTCAATTCCTGTTATGTTCTGACGGGTTCTTTCAAGCTCTGTCAGGCCCTGTCGTGCTCTGTCAGGCCCTGGTGGGCTCTGTCAAGGTTTTTCAAGCTCTGTTGCGCTCTATCGGGTTCTTCCAGGATCTGTCAGGCCCTGTCGGGCTCAGTCAGGATCTGTCATGCTGTGGCGATCTCTCTCAGTTTCTGATAGGCTCTGTCAGGACCTGTTGTGCTCTGTCAGGTCCTAGTGTGCTCTTTCAGGCCCTGTCATGCTCTTTCGGGCTCTGTCAGGCTTTATCTGGCTTTGTGGGGCCTTGTCGAGCTTTGTTGGGCTCTCTTGGGCTTAGTTGGACTCTGTGCATTCCTGTCAGGCTGTTTGGATCTTTCAAGCTCTGCCTGGCCCTGTCAGGCTCTGTCAATCTGTATCAGGCCCTGTCAGGCTCTGTAATGCTTTGCTGAGCTCTTTTAGTCTCTGTTGCACTTCGTCAGCCTCTGTCAGGTCCTCCCGGGCTCTATCATTTGCTATCAGGTGCTGTCAGGATTTGTTGAACCCTGTTGGGCTCTGTCGTACTCTGTGAGGCCCTGTCAGGTTCTGTCAGGATCTGTCGGGATCTGCTGGGCTTTCTCAGGCTTTGTCAGGCTCTGTCGTGATCTCTCAGATCATATCAGTCTATGTCGGGCTATTTTCGGGTATGTAGGGCACTGTTAATCTGTGTCATACCCTGTCAGGGTTTGTCGGGCCTTGTCAAACTCTTTCCAGGTCTTTTAGGCCGTGACGGGCTCTATGAATCTATGTCGAGTTTTCTAGGACATTTTTGGGCTGCGATGGGCTCTATCAAGCTTTGTTGGCTTCTGTCTGACTCTGTGAGGCCTGCTCAGGCTCTGTCCAGTTTTGTTGGGCTCTGTCAGACCCTATCAAGCGTTTTTGGGCAGTGTTGGGCTTTGCTGTGCTTTTTTGATCCCTGTCGGGCTTTGTCAGTCTCCGTCGCGATCTATCAGGCTCTGCTGGGATTTGTCAGGATTTGTAGGGCTCTGTCGGGTTCTGTCAGGCTCTGTTGACCTTTCTCAGGCTCTGTCGGGCTCTGTAGGGCTCTGTTGATCCCTGTCAGGTTTTGTAAGGCTCTCTCTAGGCTTTGTTAGTCTCTGTTTGGCTTTGTCGAGATCTGTCTATCTCTCTCAGGCTCTGCCAGGCTCTGTGTAGTCTGTCAAGCTTCTTTTGGGATCTTTCTTCCCTACAAGGCTCTGTCAGGCTCTGTCAGGCTTTATCAGGTTTGTCGGGCTTTGTTGGGACCTATTAGGCTCTCTCAGGCCTTGTCAGGATTTGTAGGGCTCTGTTGGGTTTTGCCAGGCTCTGTTGGGTATTGTCAAGCTCTGTCAGACTCTATCGGGCACTGTTGCACTCTTTAAAGCTTTGTTGGACCCTGTCAGGCTTTGTCGAGATCTCAAAGGCTCTGTCAAGCTGTGTCAGGTCCTCTCAGCCTCTATAATGCTTTGTTGAGCTCTTTCAGGTTCTGTCGCTCTTTGTCAATCTCTGTAATGTCCTGCCGGGCTCTATCATTTGCTATCAGGTGCTGGTAGGATTTGTCAAACCCTACTGAGGTGCTGGCAGGATTTGTCGAACCCTATTGAGCTGTGTTGGGCTCTGGTGGGCCCTGTCATGCTCTGTCAGGCCCTGATGGGCTCTGTCAAGTTTTGTCGTGCTCTATCAGGTTCTTGCAGGCTCTGTCAGTTCTTGGCGGGCTCTGTTGTTTTCTGTCGTGCTCTGTCAGGTCCTGTCAGGCTCTCTCAGGCTTTGTTGGGCCCTGGCATTCTCTGTCAGGCCCTGTGGAGTTCTGTCGGGCTCTGTCAGGCCAGGTTGGTCTCTGTCGGGCTTTGTCGGGCCCTGTGAGACTGTGTCGGGCTCTGTCAGGCTTTCTCAGGTTCTCTCAGTCTCTGTCATGCCGTGGTGGGCTCTGTCTAGCTTTGTCAAGCTCTGTTGGCCTCTCTTGGGTTTTGTCAGAGCACGACAGAGCCCAATAAAACATGACAGATACTGACAGAACATGACAGGGTCTGACAGAGCACAACAGTCTCACAGGGCCCGACAAAACCCGACAGAGCCCAACAGAACTCGAAAGGGCCCAACAAATCCAAACAGCACCTGACACCTAACTGTAGAGTGAAAGAGCCAAAAAGCACCCAGTGGAACCTGACAGAGCTTGACAATACCCAACAGAGCCTGACAAAACATGACAGAGCCCTACAAACCCAGACATGGCCTGAAAGAGCCTGATAGACCCCCAGAAATCCTGAAAGAGCCTCACAAAGCCTGAATAAGGGCAAGAATGCCCAAAAAAGCCTAACAAAGCCTAATATGTCCTGACGGAGCCCGATAAAGCCTGAAAAAGCCCAACAGATCTCGACAGATCCTGTCAGAAACCGACAAGGACTCAAAGAGCACGACAGGTCCCAACAAAGCCCAACAGAGCTTAACAAGGCCTGACAATTCCCAATAGAACCCCACAGAGCCCGCCAGGAACTGACAGAGTGTACAAGAGCCACATAGAGCCCGACAAAACCCGAGAGAGCCCAACAGAGCTCGACAAAGCTTGACAGAGCCCACCAGGGCCTGACAGAGCCCGACAGGGCCAGACAGAGGTTGAAAGAGCCCAACATAACCTTGCAGAAATTGACAGTGCCCGACAAAGCTCGAAAAGGCCCAACAGATCCAGATGAAGTGTGACAGTGCTCAAAACAGTATGACAGGGTCTGAAAAAGCCTGATAGGGTCTGACAGAGCCCGTCATGGCCTAAAAGACCTGGACAGAGCTTGAAAATGCATGATAGAGCCCGACAGGGCATGACACAGTTTGACAGTGCCCTACATGCCCCAAAAAAGACCAACAAAGCCTGATATGGCATAACAGAGCACAACAAAACCTGAGAAAGCCCAACAGATCCCGACAGAGTCTGACAGAACCCGACAGGGCCTGACAGAGCATGACAGGGCCCAAGAAATCTCGACAGATGCTGACAGAACCTGAGAGCGCATTACAGAGCACAACAGGGCCCAACAAAGCCCGACAGAGCCCTACAGGGTCTGGCAGATTTAGACAGAACCTGATAGAGCCCGCCAGGGACTGAAAGAGCCTGCAAGACCCTGATAGAGCCTGACGAAAGCCAAGAGACCCCAACAGAGCTCGACAAAGCTATGAGGACTGGGTTAAGGAACAATTAGGCAATCTGAACATCCACAAATGCATGGGCCCAGATGGGATGCACCCACAGGAGCTGAGGGAGCTGACTGACGTCGTTGCTGGACCACTCTCCATCATCTTTACCAAGTCTTGGGAGATGGGAGAGGTGCCTGAGGACTGGAGAAAAGCTAATGTCACTCCAGTCTTCAAAAAGGGCAAGAAGGAAGACCCGGATAATTATAGACTGGTCAGCCTCACCTCCATCCCTGGGAAAATAATGGAATGACTTATTCTTGGTGCCATCTCAAGGCATGTCAAGGATAAGAGGGTTATTAGGGGCAGTCAACATGGCTTCACCAAGGGGAAGTCGTGCTTGACCAACCTCATAGCCTTTTATGAAGATATAACGAGGTGGATAGATGATGGCAGGGCGGTGGATGTGGTCTACCTTGACTTCAGTAAAGCATTTGACACAGTCTCCCACAGCATTCTCATAGCTAAACTGAGGAAGTGTGGTCTGGACAATCGGGTAGTGAGGTGGACTGCGAACTGGATGAAGGGAAGAAGCCAGAGAGTCGTGGTCAATGGAGCAGAGTCCGGTTGGAGGTCTGTATCTAGTGGAGTGCCTCAAGGGTCTGTACTGGGGCCAGTACTGTTCAATATATTCATCAATGACTTGGATGAGGGACTAGAGTGTACTATCAGCAAGTTTGCTGATGACACCAAGCTGGGAGGAGTGGCTGACACACCAGAAGGCTGTGCTGCCATCCAGCATGACCTGGACAGGCTAGAGAGCTGGGAGGGGAAAAAATTAATGAAATATAACAAGGGCAAGTGTAGAGTCTTGCATCTTAGTAGGAACAACCCGAGGTTCCAGTATAAGTTGGGGAATGATCTATTAGAGAGCAGCGCAGGGGAAAGGGACCTGGAGTTCCTGGTGGACAGCAGGATGACCATGAGCCAGCACTGTGCCCTTGTGGCCAAGAAGGCCAATGGCATCCTGGGGTGCATTAGAAAGGGGGTAGTTAGTAGGTCAAGAGAGGTTCTCCTTCCCCTCTACTCTGCCCTGGTGAGACCACATATGGAATATTGTGTCCAGTTCTGGGCCTCTCAGTTCAAGAAGGACAGAGAACTGCTGGAAAGAGTCCAGCATAGGGCAACCAAGATGATTAAGGGAGTGGAGCACCTCCCTTATGAGGAAAGACTGTGGGAGCTGGGTCTCCTTAGTTTGGAGAAGAGGAGACTGAGGGGTGACCTTATTAATGTTTACAAATATACAAAGGGTGAGTGTCACGAGGATGGAGTCAGGCTCTTCTCGGTGACAAACAATGGTAGGACAAGAGGTAATGGTTTTAAGTTGGAACGTAAGAGGTTCCACTTAAACTTGAGAAGAAACTTCTCAGTGAGGGTAACAGAGCACTGGAACAAGCTGCCCAGGGGGTTGTGGAGTCTCCTACTCTGGAGACATTCAAAACCCGCTTGGACATGTTCCTGTGTAGCCTCATTTAGGTGTTCCTGCTCCAGCAGGGGGATTGGACTAGATGATCTTTAGAGGTCCCTTCCAGTCCCTAGCATTCTATGATTCTATGAAAGCTAAACAGAGCCCACCAGGGCTGACAGAGCCCAACACAGCTCAACAGGGTTCGATAAATCCTGACAGCACCTGATAGCGAACAATAAAGCCCAGCAGGACCTGAGAGCAGATGACAAAGTGCAACAGAGACTAAAAGAGCTAAACAAAGAATGACAGAGCCTGACAGGGCCTGACACATCTTGATGGAGCCTTAGAGATCTCAACAAAGTTTGTCAGAGTCTGACAGCACTTGAAAGAGTCCAACAGAACCTGACAGGAATTGACAGAGCCAACGAAGCCCGACAGCGCTTGACAAATGTTGACAAGGACCAACAGAGTCAGATAACGCGTACAGGACCTGCAAGAGCATGACAGGGCCTGACAGAGCCCAAGAGGGCCTGACAGAGCCCAATAGAACTCGACAGGTCCCGACAAATCCCAACACCACCTGACAGCGTACTATAGAGTCCAGCAGGGCCTTACAGAGGCCGACAAACTGCGTAAGAGCCTGAAAGAGCTCAACAAAACATTACAGTGCACAACAGGGCTTGACACAGCTTGACAGAGCCTTACAGATCCTGAGAGAACCTGACAGAGCCCGACAGGGCCCAACGAAGCTTGAAAGAGCCCAAAAGCACCCAATGGAGCCTGACAGAGCTCGAGAATACCCCAACAGGGATCAAAAAATCCTGACAAAGCCCGACAGAATGCAACAGAGTCTGACAAGGCCTTACAGAGCATGACAGGGCTTTACAGAACCTGAAAAAGTCTGGTAGGTCAGAAAGAGCCCAAAAAAGCTCAACAGAGCCTGAGAGAGATGGACAGATCTCGACAAAACCACACAGAGACTGACAGGGCATGAAAAAGCTTGACAAAACCTGACAGGGATTTACAGAGCCTTACAGAGACCGACAGAGCCTGGCAAAGACCAACAGAGCTTGACAGATTGTGACAGAGACCTACAGAGCCCAAAAGGAGCTTACAGAGCCCCACAGGTCCTGACAGAAGCCATCAAAACCTGATAGAATCAAAGAAAGCCCGACAGCAATTCAAAAAAGCCCAACAAAGCCCAACACTGCCTAACAATGCCTGACAGGGCCTGGCAGAGCCCAACAAAACCCGACAGAGCATGAACAGGCCCCACAGAATCAGACAGAGGACGACTAAGCCCGATAGAGCACATCACAGCCCGAAAATGCCACAGAGAACCCGACATAGATAGATAGATAGAGCCCGTCATGGCCTGAAAGACTTGTACAGAGGATTTGTAGGGCTCTGTTAAGTTTTATTGGGCTCTCTTAAGTATTGTAGACCTCTGTCAGATGCCATTGGTGCTTTTGGGCTCTTTCAAGCTTTGTCGGGGCCTGTCGGGCTTTGTAAGGTTCTGTCGGGATCTGTAAGGCTCTGTCAAGATGTGTCAGGCCCTGTCAAGCTCTGTAATGCTTTGTTGAGCTCTTTTAGTCTCTGTTGCGCTTTGTCAGCCTCTGTCAGGCCCTGTTGTGCTCTGTCAGGCTTTGCTGGGTGCTGTAAGATTGTTTTGGGCTCTGTCAGGCGTTCTCAGGTTCTGTTGAGCTCTGTCAAGCTTTGTGACTTACTGAGCCATCTGGATCCTCACGAGTCTATGGGACCAGACGGGACCCATCCTAGGATGATGAGGGAGCTAACAGAAGAGCTCGCCAAGCCGCTCTCCATCATCTTCCAACAGTCCTGGCTCACTGAGGAGGTCCCATACAATTGGAAATTGGCGAATGTTACCCCAATCCACAAAAAGGGCTGCAAAGTTGACCCTGGCAACTACAGGCCTGTCAGCCTGACCTCGGTGCCTGGCAGGGTTATGGAGCAGATCATCCTGAATGCAATCACACAGCACCTTCAGGATGGACAAGGGATCAGACCCAGCCAGCACGGGTTTAGGAGGGGCATGTCCTGTCTGACCAACCTGATCTCCTTTTACGATCAGGTGACCCCCTGGTGGATGAGGGGAAAGCTGTAGATCTGGTCTATCTAGACTTCAACAAAGTCTTTGACACTGTCTCCCATAATATACTCCTGCAAAAGCTGGTAGCCCATGGCTTGGACAAGTGCACTCTCTGCTGGGTTAAGAACTGGCTGGAGGGCTGGGCCCAGAGAGTGCTGGTGAATGGGGCTGCATCTAGCTGGCGGCCAGTCACTAGTGGTGTTCCCCAGGGGTCAGTGTTGGGTCCAGTCCTGTTTAACAGCTTTATTGATGATTTAGATGAAGGGATTGAGACCATCATCAGCAAATTTGCTGATGACACCAAGTTGGGAGGGAATGTCGACCTGCTGGAAGGGATCTGGATAGACTGGAAAAATGGACCGATTCCAATGGGATGAAATTCAACGAGGCCAAGTGCCGGGTCCTGCACTTTGGCCACAACAACCCCCTGCAGCGCTACAGACTGAGCACAGAGTGGCTGGAGAGCAGTCAGGCAGAAAGGGACCTGGGGGTACTAATTGACAGGAAGCTCAACATGAACCAACAGTGTGCCCAGGTGGCCAAGAAGGCCAATGATATCCTGTCCTGTATCAAAAAGAGCATGGTCAGCAGGACAAGGGAAGTGATCCTTCCCCTGTACTCTGCATTGGTGAGGCCACACCTGGAGTATTGTGTTCAGTTCTGGGCCCCTCAGTTCAGGAAAGACATTGAAGTGCTGGAGCGGGTCCAGAGAAGAGCAACAAGACTGGGGAGGGACTTGAACACAAGACCTATGGGGAGAGGCTGAGGGAGCTAGGGTTGTTTAGTCTGGAGAAGAGGAGGCTTAGAGGTGACCTCATCAGTCTCTATAACTACCTGAAGGGAAGTTATAGCCAGGTGGGGATTGGTCTCTTCTCCCAGGCAGTTAGCAATAGGACAAGGGGGCATGGGCTTAAACTCTGTCAGGGGAAATTTAGGCTGGATATTAGAAAGAAATTCTTTCCAGAGAGAGTGGTCAGGCATTGCAATGGCCTACCCAGAGAGATGGTGGACTCACCATCTCTGGAGGTTTTTAAACTGAGATTGGACATGGCACTTAGTGCCATAATCTAGTAAATGGACCGGAGTTGGACCAAGGGTTGGACTTGATGATCTCTGAGGTCTTTTCCAACCCAGTCAATTCTTTGATTCTGTGTATTAATCTGTTGGGCTCTATCATGCCCTGGTAGACTCTCTCAGTTTCAGGTAGGCCCAAAGGATCCTGACAGAACCTGACAGGGCCTGACAGAGCACAATAGGGGCTGAGAGAGCTGGACACAGCCTGACAGAGCCCACCAGAGATCGACAAAGCTTGACAGAGCCCACCAGGGCCTGACAGAGACTGACACAGCTCAACAGGGTTCGACAAATCCTGACAGCACTTGATAGCAAACGATAGAGCCCAACAGGGCCTGACAGAGGTTGACAAAGCGTGACAGAGCCTGAAAGAGCTCAGCAACACATTACAGAGCATGACAGGGCCTGACACAGCTTGAGAGAGCCTTACAGATCCTGACAGAAGCTGACAGAGACTGATAGAGTCCAACAAAGCTTGAAAGAGCCCAAAAGCACCCAAGGGAGCCTGACAGAGCTCAAAAATACCCAACGGAGCCGGACAAAACCTAACAAAGCACTACAAATCTTGACATGGCCTGACAGAGCCTGATAGACCCTGAGAAAACCCGACAGAGCACCACAAAGCCTGACTAAGGGCAAGAAAGCCTGACAAAGTCTGACAGAACTCAGTGGAGCCTGACAGAGATTGACAGAGCCCGAGAGAGACCGACAGATCTCAACAAAGCCACAGAGAGACCAACACGGCCTGAAAGAGCCTGGCAAAACCTGGCAGGGATTGACAGAGCCCTACAGAGTCTGACAGCCTGAGAAAGGCCAACAGAGCCTGACAGAACCCGACAGAGCCCTACAAAATCCTGACATTGCCTGACAGAGACTGATTGAACCCAAGAAAGCCCAGCAGAGCCTGACGGAGCCCGACAAAACCTGACAGAGCCCAACAGAGCTCAACAAAGCATGACAGAGCCCACCAGGCCTTGACAGAGTACGACAAGGCCTGTCAGATCCCAACACAGCTCAACGGGGTTTGACAAATCCTGACAGTGCCTGACAGTGAATGATAGAGCTCAGCAGGACCTGACAGAGGCTGAAAAACTGCAACAGAGACTAAAAGAGCTCAAGAAAGCATTGCAGAGCCTGACAGGGCCTGACACGGCTTGACAGAGCCTTACAGAACCCAACAGAGCCCAATAGGGCCAGACAGAACTTGAAAGTTCCCAACAGAACCTGACAGCAACTGACAGAGCCCAACGAAGCCTGACAGTGCCCGATAAAGCTGCAAAGACCCAACGGAGCTAGATAAAGTATGACAAAACCTGAAAGAGCATGACAGGGTCTGAAAGAGCCTACCAGAAACAAAGATAGCCCGCAGGGGTATGACACAACCTGACAGACTTTGACAAAGCTTGACAGAGCCAAACAGAACCTGAGAAAGCCTGACGGAGCCAGACACAGTCTCATGCAGCTCAACAGAGCCCAACAGAACCTGACTGTGCTGGACGGAACTCGACGGGGTCTGACAACTCCTGACAGCACTTGACAATGAACTATAGACTCCAGCAGGGCCTGACAAACCTGAGAAAGGACAATAGAGCCTGAAAAAGCTCAACCAAAAATTACAGAGCATGACACGGTCTGTCACAGTTTGACAAAGCCTTACAGATCCTGACAGAACCCAACAGGGTCTGACAGAGTATGACAGGGCCCAAAAAAGCCCCACAGAGCCCGACAGGGCATGACAGATTTTGACAGATCTCGACAGAGCCCAACAGATGATCGACAAAGCTTTACAGAACCTGCCAGGGAATGACAGAGCCTGACAGATTCGTCAAAGCTTGACAGAGACCAACAGAACCGGAGAAAGCCTGACAGAGCCTGACACAGTCTCACAGGGCCTGACAAAGCCCAACAGAGACCAACAGGGCCTGATAGAGCCCGACAGAACTCCACAGGGCCAGACAAATCTTGACAGTACCTTACAACGAACTATAGAGTACAGTAGGGCCTGACAAAGCCCAACAGAGACCAACAGGGCCTGATAGAGCCCGACAGAACTCCACAGGGCCAGACAAATCTTGACAGTACCTTACAACGAACTATAGAGTACAGTAGGGCCTGACAAAGCCCAACAGAGACCAACAGGGCCTGATAGAGCCCGACAGAACTCCACAGGGCCAGACAAATCTTGACAGTACCTTACAACGAACTATAGAGTACAGTAGGGCCTGACAAAGCCCAACAGAGACCAACAGGGCCTGATAGAGCCCGACAGAACTCCACAGGGCCAGACAAATCTTGACAGTACCTTACAACGAACTATAGAGTCCAGTAGGGCCTGACAGAGGCCGACAAAACGTGACAGAGCCTGAAGGAGCTCAACAAAGCACTGCAGAGCATGACAGGGCCTGACACAGCTTGACAGAGCCTTACAGATATGGACAGAACGTGACACAGCACGAGCAGGCCCAACAGAGTCAAACTTTGTTAGGCCCTGGCATACTCTATCAGTCCCTGGTGTGTTCTGTCAAGTTCTGTCATGCTCTGTCAGGTCCTGTCGGGCTCTCTCAGGCTTTGTTGGGCCCTGGCATGCTCTGTCAGGCCCTGTTGGGTTCTCTCCAGGATCTATCAGGTCGTGTTCATTTTCTCAGGATTTGTCGGGCACTGTCATGATCTGTCGGGCCATATCAGGCTTTGTCAGGCTTTTTTGGGGTGTGTAGGACACTGCCAATCTGTGTCATGATTTGTCAGGCTCTGTCCAGCTCCTTTGGGCTCTTTCTGCCCTACCAGGCTTCTTCAGGCTCTGTAAAGCCCTGTCAGGCTTTGTCAGACCTTTTTCAGGCTTTCTTGCCATTATTCAGGCCCTGTCGTGCTCTGTAATTTTTTGTTGAACTCTTTCAGGCTCCGTCATGCTTTGTCAGCCTCATCAGGCCCTTCTAGAATCTATAGTTTGCTGTCAGATGCTGTGGGGATTTGTCGAGACCTGTCAAGTTCTGTTGGGCTGTGTCAGGCCCTGTTTGACTCTGTCGGGCTTTGTTGGGCCCTGTGAGACTGCGTCGGGTTCTTTCAGGCTGTCTCAGGTTCTGTTGGGTTCTGTCAAGCTTTGTCGAAGTCTGTCAAGCTCTGTCAGGCTCTGTCATGCCCTGGTGGCCTCACTCAGTTTCTTTTAGTTTCTGTCAGGCCCTATCAGGCTCTTTCAGGCCCTGTCATGCTCTTTTGGGCTCTGTAAATTCCTGTCAGGTTCTGTTGGGTTCTTTCAAGCTCTGTCTGGCCCTGTCGGGCTCTGTCAAGATCTGTATAGGTCTGTCAAGCTGTGTCAGGTTTTGTCAGGCTTTTTCAGGCTTTTTCTGGCCCTGTCGGTCTCTGTGTGGCTTTGTTGAGATCTGTCGGTCTGTCTCGGGCTCTGTCAGGTGCTGTCAGTCTCTGTCAAGCTCCTTTGGGTTCTTTATGCCTTACCAGGTTCTGTCAGGCTCTGTCAGGCTTTCTTGCCCTTATTGAGGATTTGTCAGGCTCTGTCGGGTTTTGTCGGGCTCTGTTGGGTATCGTCAAGCTCTTTCAGGCTCCATTGGGTGCTGTTGGGCTCTTTCAAGCTTTGTTGGGCTCTCTCGGTCTCTGTCAAGTTCTATCAGGATCTGTAAGGCTCTCTCAAGCTGTGTCAGCTTCTGTTCTGCTCTGTAAAGCTTTTTTGAGCTCCTTCAGGCTCTCTCGCACTTTGTCCGCCTCTGTCAGGCCCTGCTGGACTCTATAGTTTGCTGATATGTGCTCTCAGGATTTGTCGGGTGCGAGGGCGAAAAATCATGGACTCCCCACAATCCAATATGAATTCAAGCAAAGCCATTTATTACAGAGACAAGCCTCCTTATATATGCAGTTATTTCTTGATCACACATTCACGTTCCAAACACGCATTGGCTGATCGGATATTGTCCATGTTCAGGTCTTGTTATTATAGAATTACCTCACTCTCATAACAGGTGTTGTTTTTCAGCCTTCGCGCCAGCCTTGGAGTTGCTTTGTCTAGTTCAGAAATAAATCTCTATCTAACAGAAACCCATCCACAAAACAACCTTAAGAAAATCCCTTAAATCTCTCACAGTCGGGCCCTGTTGAGTTCTGTCGGCTTCTGTCAGAACCTGTGAGACTGTGTCGGGCTCACTCAAAGTTTCTCAGATTCTGCTGGGTTCTGTCAAGCTTTGTCAAAGTCTGTTGGGCTCTGTCATGGCCTGTCTGGCTCTGTCGAGATCTGCAAGGCACTGTAAAGCTGTGTCAGGCTCTGTAATGCTTTGTTGAGCTCTTTTAGTCTCTGTCGCATTTTGTTAGCCTCTATCAGGTCCTGCTGGGCTCTATCATTTGCTATCAGGTGCTGTCAGGATTTGTCAAAACCTGATCAGCTCTGGTGGGCCCTGATGTTCTCTGTCAGGCCCTGGTGGGCTCTGTCAAGCTTTGTCGACCTCTGTTGGTCTCTGTCAAGTTTTGTCAGTCTCTGTCAGTCTTTATCAGTCTCTGGCAGACTCTGTCGGGTTCTGTCGCACTCTATCAGGCCCTGTCGAGTTCTGTTGGGCTCTTTTAGGCCCTGTTGGGATTTGTCAGGCTTTGTCAAGCCCTGTGAGACTGTGTCGGGATCTGTCAGGCTTTCTCAGGTTCTGTCAGGTTCTGGTGGGCTCTGTCAAGTTTGTCGAAGTCTGTCAGGCTCTGTCATGCCCTGGTGGGCTATGTCAAGCTTTTTCAGACTCTGTTGGGATCTTTCAGATTTTGTCAGGCTCTCTTGGGTTTTGTCAAGTTCTGTGTGGTTCTTATGCACTCTGTCAGTTCCTGGCGAGCTCTGTCAGTTTCTGTCAAGATTTCTCAGAATCTCTTGGGCTTTCTCAGGCTTTGCCAAGCTCTGTCAAGATCTGTCAGGCCATATCAGGCTTTGTCAGGCTTTTATGGGGCATGTAGGGCACTGTCAATCTGTATCATGCCCTGTCAGGCTCTGTCGGGCCTTGTCAAGCTCTGTTCATGTCTTTTAGGCCGTGACGGGCTCTGTCTATCTATGTCGGGCTCTCTAGCCCATTTTTGGGCTGTGATCATCTCTATTTGGCTTAGTCAGCTTCTGTCTGACTCTGTGGGGTCTGCTCGGGCTCTGTTGGGTTTCGTTGGGCTCCGTCAGGCCCTGTCAAACGTTGCTGGGCAATGTTGGGATTTATTGTTCTTTTTTGATTTCTGTCAGGCTTTGTCGGTCTCTGTTGGGCTTTGACGGCTTCTGTCAAAACCTGTGGGGCTCTGTAAGCTCATTTCGGACTCTGTAGGCCTTTGTCACAATCTGTCAGGCACTGCTGGGTTTGTCAGGCTCTGTCAGGCTCTGTAGGGCTCTGTCAATCCCTGTCAGGTTTTCTCAGGCCCTTTCAGGGCCTGTTGGGCTCTGTCCTTCTCTCTCGGGCTCTGTCAGACTCTGTCAAGCTTTTTGGGACTCTTTCTGCCCTACCAGGCTTTTTCAGGCTTTGTAAAGACCTGTCATGCTCTGTCAGGCCTTGTCAGGCTCTGTCAGGTTCTGTCGGG
Organism: Patagioenas fasciata; assembly: GCF_037038585.1. Taxonomy (NCBI): domain Eukaryota; kingdom Metazoa; phylum Chordata; class Aves; order Columbiformes; family Columbidae; genus Patagioenas; species Patagioenas fasciata. The sequence goes on from NC_092559.1 coordinate 28,707,317, forward strand.
ATCTGTAAGGCTCTGTCAAGCTGTGTCACAACCTGTCGGTTTCTGTGTGGCTTTGTCTACATCTGTAGGTCTCTTTTTGGCTTTGTTAGGCTGTGTTGTGCTCTGTCAAGCTCTTTTGAGATCTTTCTGCCTTACTAGGCTTTTTCAGCCTCTGTAAAACCCTGTCATGCTTTGTCAGGTTTGTCAGGCTCCTTCAGGCCCTGTCGGTCTCTGTGTGGCTTTGTCGAGATCTGTCGGTCTCTGTCAAGCTCCTTTAGGTTCAATAAAACTTGACAGCGCCTGATAGCAAATGATAGAGCCCGGTAAGACATAATAGAGGATGACAAAGTACGAGAGAGACTAAAAGAGCTCAACAAAACATTACAGAACCTGACAGGGCCTGACACAGCTTGACAGAGCCTTACAGATTCCGACAGAACCTTACAGAGGCCAACAGGGCCCAACAAAGCTTGAAAGAGTCCAAAAGCACCCAGTGGAGTCTGACAGAGCCTGACAATACCCAACAGAGCCTGATAAAACCCAACAGAGCCCTACAAATCCTCAAATGGCCTGACAGAACCTGATAGACCCTGACAGGGCCTGACAGAGTATGACAGACCCCAACAGAACAGAGCTTGACAAAACTTGACATAGCCCAACATGGCCTGACTGAACATGACAGCGCCTGCCAGAGCCCAACACAGCTCAACAGCATTCGACAAATCCTGACAGCGCCTGTCACGTTTTGTCGGCCTCTGTCAGGCCCTACTGAGGCGCGTAAATGACCTTACAACCCTTCAGATTGTTAAGAAGGTATGTATTTGCTTATTTATTTACAGCACCGGACACACGGGGAATCATTTCACCTAATACGTGTGTAAAATTACAGTAGCTGTGAGCTTGGTTAAATGCAGTAAAGTGTTACATATTCATGAAAGTTTTAGGAATGCCTATACATATTCATAACCTGTCCCCGAGAAGGCGGTTCTTATTACAGTGAGTTCTGGGACACCATTTCCATAGTCTTCACCTCCGGCTCCTCCTGGTTGCAGCTGCTCAGTGATCGTGAACCCGGGTCCTCTTCTCTGTAAACGGTCACCTTTGGTCCAGTGTGATGAGTTGGTTAGGTCTCAAACTGCTGAGTTGGTTAAAACTAGTGAACCTCCTGTCCTGTGCCCAAGTTTCTTGTTATCTAGTTCACCCAAGGATGCACCAAGGATGCACCCAAGGATTATTGTCTTTGCAAGGTGTCAGCGAACTCCTGTTTCTCATACAATAAGTTACACAGAGTTAAGCAAGGCTAAGCAATAGGGATGCGCATTAAAGGGTTAGCTTTCTAAGAGTTAGCCTTTAAAGTATAGTGTCAGCTCTTTAAGTGTTAATTAGTTAATTGTTAATTCCCTGTATCTTTTCCCCACTTTTCTAATAGGTTAGTAAATTATTTTACTAATGAGATGATTCTTTATCTATGTTTTCTCTGGCCACAGGTAAGAAGGCTACTTCTACCTGAGAAAACCCATCTCTATCCTTAAACAGATTTTTAATGTTAATGCCAAAGTCAGGCTCCCAGTGTTTGTCCGCTGCGCTGCTGAGCAATTTTGGGGCAGCTGACAACCATATGACTGGTGCTCCGGCAGCAACGACATCTTCTGGACTGCCATGGGAGCTTGCATTCTTTGGCGTGGTGACCCCGCTGACTGCAACTGTAGCATTTGTCTTCTCTTTTGGCTTTTGTTTTGTTGAGGTAGTAAGTGTCACCCGGGTCGGTCACCCAGAAGGACCAAAAGGACCAAAACATGTCAAGGTGGACATAACCTAATTTTTTGATAGAATTTCATAAAGGTTTTGTTTAATTACTACCAACTTAAAACTCCATTCTGCAGAAGTGGACAATGTGATATATATAGTCAGATTGGTTTGATTCTAAAGAACCAATTTAAAGCGTCCCCCTACAGTTTTATTCAGATCTTGCCCATGTCAATTTTCATCCCACCTGTGTGCTAAGGTTATGATTATAAGTGTCACGGTTTAAGGTAAGGTGGCAATAAACCGTGACAGACGCTCCCTGTTAGCCACTTTACCTCCCACCACCCCTTCCTTTAGATTGGAAAGATGATAAGAAAGATAAGGGGAAAGGAAGAGACACTTAGACTTCAGGTTGGAGAGTTTTAAAGGGTTTACTAATGCTACTAATAAATACAGAATATACATACAAAATATACAAAACCAATCTCAAGTTGGTGTCACTCCAGCAGCAGGAGGTGGATGTGCGGAGCTGGCGGATCCAGGAGGTGCAGCTCAGGCCCCCGGAAGTCATGGACGGGACTTCACAGCAAACTCGAACCTGGTTGCAGGGATGCAGGGCCTGAGGCTTGTAGATCACAGGCAAACAGAGAGGGTCCTCTCTAGATGCTGGCCATGGTTGAAGAGAGCGTGACCCTCGTGATCACCCTCTTATATAGGGGGCATGACGATTATGGGATGGAATACTTCCGTTGATCCTCAGCTGGTCAGTTCTAGTCACCTGTTCCATCCACCCCTCCTCAAAAACGCCCCACTCACAACAGAACGTAGGAAAACTTACCAGCCCTTCTTAGCTACCATAGTAATAAATCTAAACACGAGCTTCTTCAGCATTCCGTTGGTCTCTTATGAGCACCAAGGAGAGCATCCTAGGAAAAATATGCAGGTTAAAACTCAGAAAAGTACAGCCCCCCTAGAAGAACTTAGCTGAAAAAAATCACTAAAAGAGAACCGGTCTTGTTTTTAACAAAACCAGGACAATAAGAAATACAATTTTCCAGGTTGCACCTGGATTACCCTACATGGTGCTTTGCAGGCTTTCTTCACTCTAGAATGATGAATCCAGGCATTCTGTTCTTTAATCTTGACAGCAGTGAAAGATGTCAGGAGGACATGAAATGGACCTTCCTACTGTGGTTCCAAAGTATTTTTTGTAAGAGACTTCACATACACATAATTGCCCAATTGGATGTCATATACTGGCCCATACAAATCTCTGCTCCAAGTTCCAAACACATTTCCAAATTTTGTTAAGTTTTTACCCAATGCTATCATATAAGAAGTCATAATTTTGTCCCCTACTTGTGCAGACATCCCCTTCTGTACATTATAGGGTCTCCCATACAGGATTTCAAAATGACTCAACCCTTGCTTTGCCCTTGGCCTTGTTTGTATACGCAAGAGGACCAAAGGCAAAGATTGAGGCCAAGCCAAATTCGCCTCCTGCCCCAGTTTTACAATTAGTTGTTTAATTACATGATTTTTTTTTTTTCCTACCTGGCCACTGGATTGAGGACGATAAGGGGTATGTAGTTGCCAGGCTATTCCCAAGTGCTGACTGATTTGCTCTACAACTTTTGAAATAAAATGTGACCCTTTATCAGAGGATATAACAGCTGGAACTCCAAACCTTGGTATTATTTATTGTACTAATGCTTTAGTTACCTCTTGAGTTTTTGCTGTTCTGGTAGGGAATGCTTCTGGCTAACCTGAAAAGTCATTTGTTAGTACCAACATATATCAGCACCCCCCTTTTCTTGGGAGTTTCAAAAAATCATTTTGCCAATGTTGCCCCGGTCCATTTCCTTTCCCAATTTGACCCATTTCTGTCTTGGATATATTCTTCGGATTAGCCTGGAGGCAAAGATTTCATTGCTGTGCTTCTGCTCCCCAATGTCTCTTTCTGTGTTCTTTTCTTACTAAAGGCCAAACTAAATAGGAGATAACAATAGCTGTTCCCTGTGGGGTGTGAGCCCACCCTTCCTAATTATATGATCCCTCTAGAACTATAATAAGTTTCCGGTCTTCCTTAGTATATTCTGGCTCACCTTCTAAAGAGACCTGGCCATCGGGGACTGGGGCACTTTCTACATTTACCTTTTGCTTGGGCACCAGTTTTGCCTCTCTCTCCACCAGATCATTTCCTTTTTCTAATTTCGAGCTCACTTTCTGGTGTGCCTTGATATGCATGATTGCCACCTTCTTAGGAAGTTGAGCTGCCAATATTTCTTCTGCATGTTTGATATGTTTGCCTTAAGAGTTCAAGAGTCCTTTTTCTTTCCAAATTGCTCCGCGCGCATGCACGACCCTGAAAGCATACTTAGAGTGCGTTTAAAAGTTCACAGTTTTACCCTGAGCTACTTCCAGAGCATGAAAAAGGGTGATTATTTCTGCCTTTTGTGCTGAAGTACTTCTAGACGGAGGTCCAGATTCCATCACTTCAAGGTTAGTAATTATAGCATAAGCAGAATGCCTTTCACCGTTCATGATATTGCTGCTTTCGTCCATAAAGCAGTTCTCAGTGTTCTCCATAGGACTGTCATTTAGATCTGGTCGGCTGGATTATGTTGCTTTGATGGTTTCCAGGCAATTATGATGAGCTGGTTTTCCAATATTACCACTGAGGAAAGAAACTGGGCTGACAATGTTAGCGACGATGATTTATCCTGATATTTGAGAAATTTTTGTGGGGAAGCCTATGTCCCCCTTTTTCTTGTAGAACTGTAGACACCGTGTGGGATACTAGCACAATCATTTTCTGACCCATGGAAAATTTTTGGGCCTCCTATATGTTAGGTACCACTGTTGCAACTGTTGCAACTGCCTGCAGGCATGCAGGCCACCCCGTTGCAGTTGAGCCTAGTTGTTTGGAGAAATAGGCCGCTGCTCATTGGTACGGGTCAAGATCCTGTGCCAGTACACCCAGGGCTATTCCCTGCTTCTCGTGAGAGAATAGAAAACATGCTTTACTCACATCTGGGAGTCCTAAAGCAGGCACTGTCATCAAAGCCTTACCAAGTTCTTCAAAGGCTTGTGTAGTTCCTTTATTCCCTTGCAGGTGTTTCTGATCTGTGGCCATTAGTGCATACAATGGCTTGAAAAGCAATCCATAATCATAAATCCACAACCGGCACCACCCTGTCATGCCCAAAAAGGTCCGTAATTCTTTTACAGTTTGATGCTTTGGAGTTTGGCATATAACCTCCTTTTGAGCCTGTCCCAGCGTCCTCTGTCCTGCACTAATTTCATATCTCAAATAAGTTACTTGTTGCTGTATCATCTGGGCTTTCTTTTGTGATACTCATTATCCTTGGAGCTCCCAAAAGTTCAGTAAACTTACAGTTCAGGTTATGCACGTCTTCTGTGTTGTGGTAGCGATCAAAATGTGATCCCCATATTGTAGCATCTGTCCTTCATCAGATGGGGCTTCCCAAGATTAAAGATCTTCAGCAAGCTGATTTCCAAATATTGTCGGGCTGTTCTTAAATCCTTGTAGCAACACCGTCCATGTGAGCTGCGTTTTACATAAATCTTGTCTGGCTGGCTTCACGGAGAGAGAGGCAAAAAGGCATCTTTTAAATCTAAAACAGTAAACCAAATCAAATTAGAGTTAATACAGTCAGAAAGGTGTATGGGTTTGCTACCACTGGGTAGAGATCCTTTTTCCTTCTGTTTATAACCAGATTTATATGAATTTCTTATTACCGGCCAAATTCCTTCCCTGTCCTCCCTTTTCTAAGGGTATTGTTTTATCCTTACCGGCTTTTCTCCTTCTTTGATTTTTACCTCGACGGGTACAGCATTTTTGCCTCTTCCATCTATATCAGTAGCCCATACCCCAGGATACGCTTGGTTCACAACTTCTTCATTAATCTTGCCTTCTGTAGGAACATTTGCTAAAAGCCAGCTCATTATTTTCATATATTACTGATCATTTACCTCCAGAGTAATTTCTCCTTTTTCAGATCTGATTACTGCATCCGTTTGTTCCAACAAATTTCTCCCGAGAAGTTTTGTGGGGAATTGGACAGATATTGAAATTTATCAATACCTATTTGTTTACCCAATTTGCGTTTCAAAGGTTCACAAAAATATGCCTTTTCACTTTGGCCAGTGACTCCCTTTACCCGCTATGTAATTGTTTCTTATTGGCAATCCAGCAAAAATTCAACTTGTTTCTGTTCATTGCAGGTTCCCACCAGTCTTTTTTCAAAACTTGCTACTGTCCGTTTTTCTCTCTGCCTACTTCTTCTGTACCTTCCCCAACATTCATTTTCCCAATAGACATTGATCTCTCTCTAAAGGCTTTCAAAGACTTCCAACCTCTTTAGTTCCCTACTTTCTTATACTTTCAACAATCTTCTTTTTCCCTGTTGCTGAATACTCTCCAAGCTTCATCTAACAGTATTTCCAAATTTCTACTTTCTGTTGCCCTCAGCTTCTATAACTTTTCTAGGGGAGCTTGCAATATTTTGGGTGTCAGGCTACACTGAGAGGTATACGGCTTGTCCTCCCCTCGCTCCTTCTAGCAGCGTTTTTTTTTCTGTTTTTTTTTTTTTTTTTCTTTCTTTCTTTCCTTCCTGCAGTTTAGACACAGACAAGGCCACGTGGATGGGGGAGGTTGAGTTTATCTCACAGCTTGACACAGGTCTGTAATTTATGTTACAACACAGGCCTGGGATATTTCGCTTTCTTGTTTTTCTATTTCATTCAAGTCATAATAAACTTCATATGCAATTCCAATTAGCTCAGCAATAGTTACATTCCTCAGTCCCATTAACCTTTTGCAGATGTCAGAAAAACAGCATATTAAACATAAGTCCATTATTTCCATTATTTTCCTAGATCCAATTCAATCCATGTTCTAGCCACTTTCAAACCACTCTTAAATACAATGTCCCAAGCTCACATCCATCATAACATTTAGTTTGTTCTTTTTCCATATCTCTGAATAGAACATCAATTCAATATGGGTCAGAGTTCAACAACTTAAATCCTTTTGTGGTCTCAAAATTATTAGATAACAATAAAAGCAAATTAACTTAAAGTACTGTATCTCATCCTATTTTCCAAGTTCTGCAGAACAACATTTAATTGCCACTAACTGATATAACCCCACATTCAAACCACAAGTGAATACAATATTGTTTCAAACTTTCTTTTATCAGGATTCCCCACTAAGTTACTCCAGGCTCCATTGGGCACTTTTGGGCTCTTTCAAGTTCTGTCAGGATCTGTAAGACTCTGTCAAGATGTGTCAGGCCCTGTTGGGCTCTGTCAAGCTTTGTCGATCTGTCGATCTCTGTTGGGCTCCCTCGTGATTTGTTGCGCTGTGTGTGGCTCTTACATGCTCTGTCAGTTTCTGGCAGGCTCTATCGGGTTCTGTCAGGATCTGTCAGGCCCTGTAAAGCTCTGTTGGGCTTTGTTGGTCTGTGTCGTGCTGTGTCAGTCCCTGTCGGGTTCTGTCAGATTCTGTCGGGATCTGACCGTCAATAACCATCAGAGCCAAACAGGGCTTGACAGAGCCCAACAGAACTCGATAGGGCCCGACTAATCCCGACAGAACCTGACAGCGAACTACTGAGTCCAGTAAAGCCTGAAAGAGGCCAAAAAAGCATGACAGATCCTGAAAGAACTCAACAAAGCATGACAAAGCGCGACAGGGCATGACACATTTTGACAGAGCCTTACAGATCCCGACAGAACCTGACAGAGCCCGACAGCGCCCAACAAAGCTTGAAGGAGCCCAAAAGCGCACAGTGGAGCCTGACAGAGCTCGACAACACCCAACAGAGCCCGGCAAAACCCCACAGAGCCCTACAACTCTTGACATGACCTGACAGAGCATGATAGACCTCGAGAAAGACTAACAGAGCCTGACAAAGCCTGAAAAAGGGCAATAAAGGTTGACAAAGCCTGGCAGAGCTTGACAGAGACTGTCAGAGCCTGAAAGGGATTGAAAGAGCCCAAGAAAGCCTGACAGAATTTGACAGAGCCTGAGAAGGCCTGACAGAAAATAGCAGGGCTTTACAGAGATTGAAGAAGCCTTGTAGCGAAGAAAGATCCCAAAAAAATCTTGACAGACCAGACAGAGCCTGGCAGAGCCTGAGAGAGACTGACAGATCCCGACAAAGCCAAACAGAGACCAACAAAGCCTGATAGAGCCTGACAAAACCTGACAGGGATTGACAGAGCCCTACAGAGCCAGACAGAACCTGCCAAAGCCCAACAGACCATGACAGATCGCGACGGAGACCGACAAAGCCTGAAAGAAATAAAAAAAGCCCAACAAAGCCCAACATTGCCCAACAATGATTGACAAGGCCTGACAGAGCCCAACAAAACCCAACAGAGCCCAAGCAGGCCCCACAGAGTCAGAAAGAAGCCGACAAAGCCCGACAGAAACCAACAAAGACCGACAGTGATCCAAAAGGCCAACAAAGCCCAACACTGCCCAACAACACTTGATAGGGCCTGACAGAGCCCAACAAAACCTGACAGAGCGTGAGTAGGCCCTACAGAGTCCGACAGAAGCTGACTAAGCCCGGTAGAGCCAATCACAGCCCAAAAATTCCCTAGAAAACCTGACATAGATAGACAGAGCCTGTAACAGCCTAAAAGACCTGGGCAGAGGTTGACAAGGCCCGACAGAGCCCGACAGGGCATGACACACATTAACAGTGCCCTACATGCCCTACAAAGCTTGATGAAGCCCAGCAGATCCTGACAGGTCCTGACAGAGTCCGACAAGGCCTGACAGATTCTGAGAGAACCTAACAGAGCCCGCAAGAGTCTGATAGAGCCCAACAAAACCCGACAGAGCCTGAAAGGGACTGACAGATCCTGACAGAACCCGAGAGAGTTTGCCAGAGACCGACAGAGCCTGTAAGAGCCTGATAGAGCTCAAATAAACCCGACAGAGCCCAACAGAACTCGACAGAGCTAGACAGAGCCCAACAGAACTCGACAGAGCATGACAGGGCCTGAAAGAGTCTACTAGAAACTGAGAGAGCCTGCCAGGGCACGACAGAGCATGACAGAGTCTGACAGATATTGACAAATCTTGACAGAGCCCAAAAGAACCTGACACAATCTGAGAAAGCCTGACACAGTCCTAAAAGGGCCCAACAAAGCCCGACAGAGACCAAGAGGGTCTGACAGATCCCAGCAGAACTCGACAGGGTTGGACAAATCCCCACAGCTCCTTACAGTACACTACAGAGTTCAGTAGGGCCTGACAGAGGCCGACAAAGTGCAACAGAGACTGAAAGAGCTCAACAAAGCTTGACAGAGCACGACAGGGCTTGACACAGCTTGAGAGAGCCTTACATATCATGACAGAACCTGACAGAGCCCAACAGGGCCCAAAAAGTTTGAAAGAACCCAACAGCGCCCAATGGAACCTGAAAGACCTCGACAATACCCAACAGAGTCCGACAAACCTTGACAGAGCCCGACAAAGCCTGAATAATTGCAAGAAAGCCTGACAAATCCTGACAGAGTCTGACAGAGTCTGACAGAGCCTGACAGAGCCTGACAAGGTCTGACAGAGCATGACAAGGCTTTATAGAGCCTGAAAAAGCCTGGTAGGCAAAAAGAGCCCAAAAAAGCTTGACAGAGCCCGACAGAGCCTGACAGAGGTTGAGAGAGACTGACAGATCTTGACAAAGCTACACAGAGACCGTCAGGGCCTAAAAGAGCCTGACAAAACCTGACAGGGATTGACAGAGCCCTGCAAATCCTGACATGTCCTGACAGAGCCTGATCAAACCTGAGAAAGCCCAGCAGAGCCTGCCAGAGTCCAACAGAGCTCAACAGAGCTTGACAGAGCCCACCAGGCCTTGACAGAGCACAACAGGGCATGCCAGTGCCTAATACAGCTCAACAGGGTTCGACAAATCCTGACAGCACCCGATAGAGAACTATAGAGTTTGGCAGGACCTGACATAGGCTGAAAAAGTGTCAGGTGCCAGACAAGGTCTGACAGAGCATGACAGGACTTTACAGTGCCTGAAAATGCCTGGTAAGGCAGAAAGAGCCCAAAGGAGCTTCGCAGAGCCTGATAAAGCATGACACAGATTGACAGTGCCCTATATACCCCAAAAAAACCTGACAAAGCCTAATATGGCCTGACAGATCATGACAGAGCCCGACAAAGCCTGTGAAAACCAAACAGAGCTTGATAGATCCTGACAGAACCTGAAAAGGCCTGACAGAGCACGTGTATGGGGATATAGCAGAAGATTTGGCGAGGAGATTAGTTAAATGTAAATACGCTCAAGTGAAATGCACCTGTCTGTTTTTTTAAAAAGCACATACATCACACTAATTGTTTTACTGACCTTGTGTGCTTGATGAATAGAACCTCTGTGTTAAGTAACATAGGCCTGTGAGAAACTCTAGGCACCTTATCCCTATGTCTGAGATTCCTGCTTTGTTGTGAGAAAGAGCGGGAGGTTGTGCCTGCCTGAAGCCTTGAAATACAGGCGAGCTCAGCAGGCCCAGTGATCTTTCAGCAGGGCTGAACTTACCAGCGCCCGCGTCCCTGCTGGCGTCACCTCTGCCTGGGAGCTTAGGTGTGGCTTCGGAGATCCCCCAAGTAGAGAGATAAGTAAAATAAAACTTAATCCTTGCAATGTATTCGTGGCCTCTGGCTCTTCTTGCAAAGTGCCTGCATATGTGTACACACAGATCTCGACAGAAGCTGACAGGTCCAGGCAGAGCTTGAAAGAGCCCAACAGAACCTGACAGTATTTGAAAGAGCCCAACTAAGCCCAACAGTGCCCGACAATGCTTGATAGGGCCTGACAGAGACCAACAAAACCTGACAGAGCCCGAGCAGGCCCCACAGAGTCAGACAGAATCTGATGAAGCCCGATAGATCTCATCACAGCCCGAAAATGCCCCTAGAGAGCCCGACATAGATAGAAAGAGCTTGTCATGGCCTAAAAGACCTGGACAGAACTTGACAAGGCCTGACAGAACCTGACAGGACATGATGCAGATTGACAGTGCCCTACTGAGAGAATTGGTCTGAAGATGGAGAAGTATTTGCCTGAACATCACCATCAGGAACTGAGAGAACTGAGGCCCTGACAGAAAGAACGCATGGACAATGACTTGGAGAGAGGCTCAAGGAGAAGCATTGTGTTGCACTGGTTTCTCCGATACGGGGGGGCTGCTGCTTACAATGGTTGCTGTATGGATTTTGCCTGCTGCTTCAGCCAAACCAGCCCCTACCTCCTGAAAGTTATTGTTACGAGGGTCTCTTCAACCCAGGGACAATAGCTGCCGTCCAGAAGATGTGTTCTCATCTGCAGCCTCAGTCACATCTGTCCCCCACCTGCTCCCCCAAACAATGTCCAATGAAAAGGAGCATGCCCAGAAGCTCACCAAGGGTCCTGAGGTCACCCAATGGACCAGAGAAACACCCCTGAATGCAGGTCACGTAAGCGTTGGCAAAAGAAAGCGTGAATCTTTCCAGACTGCGCAGTACAAGCCTGGGTTGCAAAATCAAGGCAGAGACTGGCCTCAAACAATGGGAGCGAGGGGGGGGTGAAGAAGCCTAAGAGATGACTCCCGAACGGACACTGTGGAGATCTTCCCACCAGAGGATCCTGAACCACGACAGAGGACCAGCAGGACTCTATGGGACCGGAGACCATAGGGATGCCTCTGAAGCTTGACTGGTGGTAAATGCAACCTCACTTCTCATCTTTACTTTTACTGTTCCCCGTTTCTTTTCCCTTCTCTTTTTCTTACTCTCTCTTTCTATCGCGTGCTGCTTTACGGGCAAGTTAATAAAGTAACACTGTTTGATTGAACCATAACCCCTTGGCCTTTTGGTTGACTTAATTTTGAGCTCTGAGATCAAGGTAAACGAACCATCACGAGTCCATCACCGAGTGGACCATGACATTTAATTGGCGACGAGGATGGGATTCTGGGAAAACAGAGGGGTGTAGGTAGTGTATGGTCTGCACCAGGGGAAGGACATTTTGTCTCAGCCGCACCTAGCCTTACACTGATTTATCAGTGAGAAGTGTCTAGAACGCAAGGGAGGTGATTCAGATTTCCCGCACACCATACACGCCTTGGTGTAGAGCACCCCAAACTCGAGTTGAGGGTTCTGTTTCCCGGAATCTAACACAAAAGATCTCAAAGTGCAGAAGGGGTGTTGTTTTCATGATAATGAGTATTGTCTGCTAGGGAGAGTGAAGGGGCAATCTTGTGTGTTTGTGTAGCTAAGTTAGGTCCTCCCATAGCAGATTTCTAGACCTCTTCAACCACTCGGGAAAGAGAAGGGTGATGCAGTTGTTGCTGTGGTTTTCGTAACTAAGTTGTGCCTTCCTAGAGTGTGTACCGCCCCTTCGTAGTAAGAATGACTGGAAAAGCTGACAATCAGGACTTTTGGCTAGCAAAAGATCGGGACTCGTTCTACACGCTTTTAGCAAAGTATGGAGCCTGACCCTCCATACCCGGAGAAGACTGAGCTCATGATAATTGGACTAATTTACAGAGTGTAGTGGACCGAGTGATTTCTTTGCAGACTAAGTGTAAGTTTGGATCAAATAGAGATAAGACTGCAGTCTGCGCTGTTTTAGGAGCCAGCCTAGTAGCGGCAATCGAAGATCGCTTCATGCGGCACAGTAATGAAAGTAAAATAATAGAATCTCTTGAAAATCTGGTGCAGGTCCTGCAAAAAACAACCTCCAATTTAGAACAACAATTAGAAAACTGCTTTCAACAATTAGAAAAGGAGAGGGAAGAAAACTGCTCACTGAAAGCTACTCTAAAGGAGAACACGGGGGTGCTGAGGGAGTGGGAGTTAGAGGGGAAAAATATCCGACACATAAATCAAATCTACCGTCGGAAAGAATTGGAGGACACGGGAAAACGTTATGACGAATTCCCACACGTGAGACCCTTAGTTAAAACAGAATACTTTTATGCAAATGAGGAGGATACTGACCCTCGCATTACAACTAAGCAAACACCTTACACTGCCACTGAGCTGGCCCAACTTAAAAAAGAGTACGGTCGCCTCCCTAAAGAATCTGAAACTGAATATATGTGGCGTGTATCCCTAACTGGGGGAGACCAAATTCAGTTAAGTGAACAAGAGGCAAATGGATACTGGGGGCATGGAGTCTTCTTAACAACTGGTGACAGACATGCCCCGTGGTCTCTAACCCAGTGAGCTGCTTACTGGGCTGGAGGGCTAAACCCCTTAGATAGGGGAGAGCCCTTAGCAATTACTGGCACATCTGATCAATTGTTAGAAAGTGTACACAAAGCAGCCTGTTTGTAAATGATACATGAAAGGAAATTAATTCCCGAATGTGAATCCCCAATGATGTTGCCAGTGAATCCTGACATGATGACTCCCTTAATAAGGGGACTTCCAGAGTCACTAAAATCTACTGGAATTAACATTCAAAGGAGAATCACACTAATGAGCCCAGTAGAAAAATCGGAAAATATGGCTAGGAGCCAGGGTAACAGAAGTGGGAGCCAGAGGAAAGGAACTAATACTAGCATGGATGCCTCTTTCACCCCTCCCCCGACTTCCTGCAATAACCAAATACTCAAAAGGTGTGGACGTGGGGGGAAGTAACACAAGAATTGATAGATTACAATAGGAAATATGGCCCAGTAAAAATCCTAGAAGAGAGGTCAAGAGGAATCCGTAATATTGAAATCAAAAAGCTGCCCCTCTCTGCCAACACTGCTGCTGTTACCGGTATCCCAAAAAAAAGAACATCCATGCATTAAAACAGCAAAGGGAGAACAGCCTAAGGCCCAACAACAATGATGGGTTTTAGGAATTAAAAAGGGAGTTCCCAGAGATATAATGGAAGGCTTACCCCTTGATAAACTTAGTAAACGAGTATCAAGGTGGCGAAATCCAAAAGAGCCTTCACAGAATGTAAAAGCAATCCTACCTGTTATACCTTCAGCTCCCTCCCCCGTCAAGGATGAAAGTCTCTCCCAGAAACAGGAAAACTAGAACCTCTATTCCTTAGTAGTGAGCGGGGGAATGGGGGATGGATTTATATCCCGCAGCTCATGCGTACCAAAGGGGGCCCTAAGCATGAACCTGTAACTTTTTTCATTGACACCGGTGCACAAATTTCTGCTCTAAGTGATGTAGATGCTGACAGGTGTGGAGTTTTTCCCTCGAAGCGACGTTTTTGTGTCCTTAATGCTTTAGGGTCAACAGAAGTTATGAAAGTTGCTTGGGTAAAATTCTTGTTGCCAGGAAATGAGAGCACAGTCACTATTAAAATGGTGATTGGAGACATTCCTAACAGTTAGCTAGGTATGGATACCCTCAAAGGTAGACAGTGGGAAGTTTCAGAAGGATTATTGTGGACTTTTGGATTGTCACATCGAAGGCTATTGCAAGTCGCACCAGCACTCCCATGTAGTCATGCTACAAATGTAAAACAATACCCGTTGCCCCTTGGTGCCAAAGAAGGCATCAAACCAGTTATACAAGAAATGTGAGTCATAATTAACACACACTCTCCTTTTAACTCTCCAGTGTGGCCAGTTAGAAAGCCCAATGGGATGTGACGACTTACAATAGATTTTCGGCAGCTAAATGCCAACACCGATCCTCTAACCACCGCAGTCCCCAATCTGGCTGAACTAATAACCATGATACAGGAAAAGGCTCATCCAATCATGGCAACAACAGATGTCAAGGACATGTTTTTTATGATACCATTGCAGCCAGAAGACAGAGATCGTTTTGCTTTCACCTGGGAAGGACAAGAATACGCTTTCACCCGACTTCCGCAGGGGTACAAACATTCTCCCACATTAGCTCATCACGCTTTAGCCCAAGAGCTAGAAAAAATACCCAAACCCGAAGGCATAGCTGTTTATCAGTACATTGATGATACTCTTGTGGGTGGAAATGAAATAACAGAAGTAGGGGTAACCCAACAGGATATAATTACACATTTAGAAAATCTGGGTTTGCAAATTCCCCCCGAAAAGGTCCAAAAACCCTCACAAGAAGTAAAATTCCTGGGAATCTGTGGAAGGGAGGGATGACCTGCATCCCGCCGGACACTCTTGCTTCCTTAGTTCAGATCAAAATGCCTGAATCAAAAACGGATTTGCAGCATGTTTTAGGGTTGTTAGTTTTTTGGAGGAAACACATCCCAGACTTTTCTGTCATTGCTAGACCTCTTTACGATTTGTTAAGAAAAGGGGTAAAATGGGAATGGACAGCTTCTCAGGAAGAAGCTATGTGATTACTAATTTTTGAAGCAACAGCTCACCAAGCCCTTGGTCCTATTCACCCTACAGACCCTTTTCAGGTGGAATGGGAGTTTGCTTTATCAGGCTTGTCAGTCACATATGGAAGAGAAGCCCTGAGGGTCCAACCCGACCTGTGGGATTTTTCTCCCGGGGTTTTAGGGATGACAAAAAGAGATACACTGCTTGGGAGAAAGGTTTGTTTATTGTTAGTCTGCCTCTAGTAGAAGTAGAGAAGATTGCACGACAGCAGCCAATCGTATTAAGAGGCCCATTTAAAGTCATAAAAACAGTCACTTCTGGGACCCTTCCTCCTGATGGGGTAGCCCAAAAGGCCTCGGTACGAAATAGGTATGCTCAGATTGAACACTATTGCAACATTTTCTCAGTATCTGAAGGAGCTTTGAAAAATCTAGCTATACAAGAAACTGAGAGCTTGGACGATGACCAAGATAAACCTGCCTCAGTGATTCAAGTCGCACCTCCCTTTTCACATGATCGGTCAGCTAGTGCTTGGTTTACTGACGCTTCTGCAAAAAGAGAAGGAAAAGTGTGGAAATACAGGGCAGTCGCACTCCATACCTCTTCCAATGAACACATTATAACAGAGGGAGAGGGTAGTGCACAAGTAGGTGAATTAATTGCAGTATGGAGTGTTTTCCAACAGGAAGCACAAACTGCTACCCCTGTACACATTTATACTGACTCTTATGCTGTGTTTAAGGGCTGTACCGAGTGGCTTCATTCTGGGAGCAAAACGGATGGGAAGTTAATAGGATTCCAGTGTGGCAAAAAGTGGCAAGGAAATTTTAAGTATTGCTAAAAAAGGAATCTTTGCTGTGGGCTGGGTGGCTTCTCCTCAGGTAGATGGGGAATCCGCAGGAGAATGGAATAACCGAGCTGATGAATTACCAAGACTGACCCCTGTACAAAAGGATCAAATTTCAGAAGACTGGGAAGGCTTGTTAGAATGGTGTACATGTAAAGCGCAAACACACTGGAGCTAAAGACTTGTATCATGAAGCTCTGGTCTGAGGCTGGCCTGTCACCAGAGAAATGTGTAAAACCTGCATATCAGCTTGCGAACAATGTTGGAGACGGCTAGAAAGGCACCCTTTAGAAGATAACCCTCTGCATTTAAGGGAAGGAAAAGGTTTGCGGGATGCCTGGCAGGTGGATTACATTGGCCCCTTCAAGAAATCAGGGGGCAGGCACTTTGTACTGGTGGGAGTGGAAATTACGTCAGGACTAGTCCAAGCAGAAACTTTTAAAAAAGCTACAGGTGAAAATACTGTGAAAGAATTGCGAGAATTGTTTGGAACTTTTCCAAAGCCACAAGTCTGACAACGGTTCCCATTTCATTGTTAAAATCGTACAAGACTGGGCACAAAGTGAAGGGATTAAATGGACTTTTCACACCCCATATTACTCACAGGCTAATAGAATTGTAGAAAGAACAAACGGCCTCCTAAAACGGCTTTTGAGACCTCACGAGGGTAATTGAGATACTCGTCTGTGGCAAGCTGTCACAGGGGTAAATGACAGGTGGGGGGTAAATGGATGCCCCAAAATCACTGCTTTCTGTCCAAAAACCCCTTCCTTGATTCCCTCTCTAAAGGGACCAAATGATTCCAAGGGTTCAGCCCATTACTCGGGACAGCCAGTCCTGGTGGAACTCCCCACTGTGGGAAGTGTACCACTGGTATTGAAAACTCCTTTAAACACAAATTCATGGGTAGCTTCCAATGCCCTGGGCAAGGAGCATCAGATAAATACCCGCTGGATATTTCCATCATTTTAATTATTTTTGCCTCGAAGAGGTGAGTCCCGTTTGTTTTCCTTTCTGCAGAAGAACTCTGAGGGACAGAGAGAATAACGTGAATCATCCAAGAATCAAAACTGAAGGCCTAGTTTGTGAAGATGACCAAAAGTATAATTGTGTGGAAAATGTAGTTATGATTCGTGCTGAAGGAGTGCAGCTATGCTGCTTGCATGAAGGCTTGCAAGGGGGACATTGCGAGGGTTGCAAAACACATTGTGGTTGCTGGTGGGACCCCCTCTTAACCAAATAGGGCATGGAGCTAGTGAGGCGCAGAATGACCTTACAGCCCTTGAGGTTATAAAGAAGGTATGTATTTATCTATGACGCCAGACACACGGGGAATCATTTCACCTAATACGTGTGTAAAATTACAGTAGCTGTGAGTTTGGTTAAATGCAGTCAAGTGTTACATATTCATGAAAGTTTTAGGAATGCCTATACTTATTTATAACCTGTCTTCGAGAAGGCGGTTCTTATTACAATGAGTTCCAGGACACCATGTCCAGAGTCTCCACCTCCGGCTCCTTCTGGTCGCAGCTGAGCAGTGATTGTTAATGACATATGGTGACCCCGACGTGATCCTGCCTGAAGAGGATCTCGCATGAAGAGGAGACAGCGTGAAACTGTGACAGCCAAAGAAGAGCTGTGGAGACAGAGCCCGGTACAGCTGATAGAGCAGCCGAGGAGAGCTGCCGAAGATCCGGATCATTGAAAAGACGCCACACTAAGAGTTGGTGAGCTACCAGGAACGGGGAGGGGGTGGAACTTATCTAAAGAAGAGGGTATTATATTATCTACATGAAAGTTGCTTCTGAAGAAGCAGGGTATTAGCCCTCTGGAACTGGCTTTACAAAGGAAGGACTGTGTTACTATGGGGAAAGCACTAGTGAAAGATGCAAAGAAACAACTGAACTGTTAACAACATGTCACTTGTTGCTAGAGACTTTCAGAGGATTAAAAGAGCAACGGGAACATGCAGAGACAGCGGGGAGGGATGGTCTTCCTGGCTCTCCTGGGCCAGATTCAGAGGAAAAGGCGAGATTAAGTACTACTCCAACTCTCCCTGTTACTAAAGGTTTGTCAACACCGCCCAAGTCCATATTATCTGATACGGATAAGGATCCGCGACACTTTCTTGGAAAGTTAAAGGGAATAGAGGAGGAGCGTACGTATGTGTGGCCCCGAGATCAGATAAAAGCTATGAAAGACTCACATGAAAAAACAGCGTTGGGTTATATACGATCTCGGGAGGGGCCCCCGGAGCACCGGTCAGAGTAGTGCATTCAACCGACTGCTCCGCCGTCATCAATCACGGTTCAAACATGTGCTCCACCATCATCAATCGCGGTTCCGCCGTCTGCGTCACCGCCATTGGTCACAGTTCAACCTTCTGCCCCGCTGCTATCAGTCGCAGAATGAAAAAGTGGACTTTTTTTTTTCCTATCCCCCCTTGCCTGGAGATTTAGGTGAGGAAGATCCTCCTGTGGTGAGCCAGAGTGAGCCAAATAACGTAATTTCTATACACCTAGGTCCCCTCAGCCTGCCCCCGCCCCCCTCCCACGCTGCTGCAGAGCAAAATCCTGAGGGTGGGGGTAGAGTTTCAGAGCGTAAACCGAACTTACCAAAAAGCTGGGATTTAACCCCCAACACTTGGAAGAGACACTAATTGACACACCACAATTACAGGCACGATAAATTCCTGAAATCCTGAGGCAGTCAAGAGACCTCGCATATCAAGCTATGATAAAGGTGCCTGAAACCGACAAAGCAGCCAAATCATTTGCAACTATTAATCAGGGTCCCAATGAGAATTACATGCAATTTATTGACCATCTTCAAGAGGCCATCAATAAGCAGGTTGAAAACTTAGAAGCTAAGGAAGCACTGGTGTTGAAATTAGCAGTAGAGAATGCTAATGTTTGCTATCAACATATTATCTGCGAGTTTTACAGTACATATTATGTGTTTCTGTGTGTTGCCTCTCTGAAAATCAAGCAGCTTGTCAGGAATGTGAGTTAATTGTTTCACTGGTCGTTGTTAGAATTGTTTCTTTGTGGTATAAGTGCGCCGTAAAACCTTCTCCCCACTTTTCCCACTTGCGCTGCAAGCAGCCCTGTGCTTTCCCCCCCTCCCTCCCTCTTCTCGTAGTTTCTAGTTACGAGATGGGGTCAGGAATGACTGTTTTCAGTCGTGTTCATAAGAAATCGGTATTGGGAGGTGTTTTAGAACATAGGAAAGCACTTGGAAATATGAGGAAGGAAAATCTTGTGAAATATTGTAATAAATGGTGGCTGCTGTGTAAGTTTGATGATTGGGAAAAGTGTCCGGAGAATAGAACCTTGAAGTATAACTCTTTGTTGTTTCTAAAGTGAGAAGAATAGGAGAAAAATAAAACTCTACAAGAGATCATCGAATCATTTCAGACAGTTTTACAGGTGGAATGGTTTGAACTTCAACAAGCTGAGAGAGAGTTAACTGATAACACACAGGTCACAGTAAACTTGCTGAAGTCTGCAATATGCTCTCCTCATTAACCTGTTTTCTTTGTGGGTATCTATTTAAGCATGTTGCAGTTTTAGTAGGCCTTTGTTGTGTGGTCCAGTGATTTCACAGACTGTTAAATAACGAGAATGAGACTCAAAATGTGCGTTTTGTGATAATACAGAAGATCATGAGTAATTTAGTTCTTTACTGTGTGAATGTGATGGTAAAATTTTGTGTGTAGTAGCTGTTATTTTTCTTTCTAGCACACTAGCTTTATTCCGGCATTCAGACTTGCACAACTCTGTGATGGGCTGTGTTTCATCACTATGTACTAAATTTGGCTCTTGTGTATGCACACCAAGTAAAGAACCCTGGTTTTGGGATAACAGTTGTAGCACCCCAGATGAGACACTGATAAAAGCCTTGCCCGGTCCAGCTTGCTGCAGCGGCGGGGGGGGCCGGTGCCGATGGGGCTCCAGCGCACACTGACCTGTTTTGTCAGGGAGACCCAGCAGCACCACTACCTGGCTGAGCAGTAAGTGGTTCAAAGGTGCAATGCTAAAATCGAGATATTGTCTTGAATAAGTGTAACTCTGATCTGTCTGCATATTTGAACTTGGTATTTGGTTTTCATATCTGAGCTCAGTATTTTAATTTGCATATTTATATTTGGTACCAAAATAAATTTGTTGGGGGAGATAATTACAAAATGGGAACCGGTTCCATTACTAAAATTCCACCTTGCTCCCCCTTAGGATGCATCCTTCCGCATTAGAGTAATTGCTTCTATTGTTATCTAGTAATTTTGAGACCAGAAAAGAATTTAAATTGTTAAACTCTGATTTGCATTGGAAAAAAAACAAAAAAAACAAAAAAACCCCACACTTAAATGTTACGATGGATGTGAACTTGGTATTGTATGAAGATGTATTTAAAAGTTGCTACAGTATGAACTGATTTGGATGTAAGAAACTCAAATAATGGATTGATGTTTAATATGCTGGTTTTTTGACATCTGTAACTTGTGAAACGTAAATGGGGCTGAGGAATGTAACTATTGCTGAGCTGCTTGAAATTGCATATGAAGTGTATTATGGTTGAAATGAAATGGGAAAACAAAAAAGCAAAATATCCCAGGCCTGTGTCGAGCTGCGAGGAGTTTGCCAGAGCCTCCTACTTCATACCAGCGATTACGCCAGCTGCGTGGCCTTGGTACATCTGAACTGCAGAAAAAAAAAAACCACAAACAACCTGTCTTCCTGCTGCTAAGCGGAGAAAGGGGGGCTTTAGTCCCCCTGCTCTGTCTTTTATGTTCCCTGGAGTATTGTCACCCATCCTTGTTGTGGCACTGTGTTGCTTCTCGACATTGAATGAGGGGTTGTTGGTGTTGTTTCTTTTTGCTTCTGTCTTGTTTCTTAGGTTTTGGCACATCTTAGGAAAGAGCTCATCATTTTACCTCCTTGCTGAAGTCAGTCTTTTCACACTGGTCAGCTTTTGGGGGTCAGAGCGCTCAGTACTTCTCTGGGTCAGACTGGTACTCATTTGGGTGTGGAGTAGAGCCAGGCTGGTTTGATGTGGAGTTCAAACTGATTTGTTTTCATGTTGAGCTGGACGTCTTCCCATCTCAGATGGGGGTGAGAGGGAGGTTTTATTCCCCCCCGCGCCCCTCCCCTAAGCAATGTTACTGCTAGAGACCTGTAATACTGCATGAAGGAGTCTGAGGGTGAAATTTAAAGGCATCACCAGTGGATCCATACTTCTAATGAAGCTGGGAAATTAAACAAAAATATTATATATATATATATATATATATATCACAGTATCACAGTATGTTTGGGATTGGAAGGGACCTGAAAAGACCATCCAGTCCTATCTCCCTGCTGGGGCAGGAACGCCTAGGAGAGGTCGCAAAGGAACATGTCCAGGCGGGCTTTGAATGTCTCCAGGGAAGGAGACTCCACAACCTCCCTGGGCAACCTGTTCCAGTGCTCTGTCACCCTCACTGAGAAGAAGTTCTTTCTCAAATTTAAGTGGAACCTCTTGTGTTCCAGCTTGATCCCATTACCCCTTGTCCTATCATTGTTTGCCACTGAGAAGAGCCTGGTTCCATCCTCGTGGCACTCACCCTTTATATATTTATAAACATTAATAAGGTCACCCCTAAGTCTCCTCATTCTGTGGTAACTGGTTGTAAGAGACTTCTTAGTAAATTCACTGTGCTAGTTTTTGAGGTCATGGGAGAAAACGAAAGAAAAGCTGTTTTTTGAGACTAATAGAATGCCAAATTCGGAACAAAGTTTTAATACATGAATTCTTGTATTTGCCAGAAAGCCCTGTACCTCTCTTGGGTCAAGATTTGTTAAGTAAATTGTAAGCTGAAATAACGTTTTCTGAGAATTCTGTTTAGTTACATGTCCTACAAGAAGCTGCTTGGATGGTGCAGATCTACTTGTGCAAGTGAAAAATTTCCAGGGAAATTTTGAATGCTCTATTTCCACTAATATTAAGAGTCAGTGTTTCGATAAAGCAAACACTGCACTGATAGATCTGAAACAGGACTTCGATCTGGTAAGGGAAAACAATATCCAATAAATATGACAGCCAAAATGGAGTTAGAGATTTTGAGGAATAAATTTATGACAACCTTACAGGCTGACTGCATTCGATTGGACTTGCAGATTTGTCTGTTTACAGCTACAACATAGAAAAAACCTGTGGCTCTTGTGGGACAGTATGATGAGATTGCTAACAGACTGATATACTGATTGTTACTCTGATCAAGAAAAGCAGGGAATGAATTTAAGTCTCAAAAGGCCATGATCCTTTTGTCATACATGTACCATTTGTGAAGCTTAATTTTGATTTTTTTTTATTTGCAATCTATGTCTTTGTAAATTGCACTAGCTGGTTTTCTTAACAGCACAGCTTTTGGCATGCATAAATGTAAAATGTAAATTGCTGCAGAACCTGCAATTCTTTAACATCAGGTCATAGGCCATACGTGTATCTGGTCTGATCCTACATACTTGCACAGTTTTTGTTGAGGGTTCAGGAAAGTCTCATAAAGCTGTAGTGGTTTGGTGTGAAGATAACAATTGGCATCATTCTGTAAAAATTATTGAAGGTTCAACCCAATTAGTAGAACTTGGTGCAGCCTTACATTACTTAGAGCTTTTTAAGGAGGAACCTCTAAAATTGATTTGAGATTCTGAGTACGTAGTCGAGGTCCAACGTACGTATCTGATTCTGAACTGTGTTTTTTTTTTTTTTCTTTTTTTAAACAAAAAGGGGGGAGAAGTAGGGAAAACACCACAAAACCAATTGTCAAAAGCATTGTATGTGATGAAACACTTTGCAAGTGTGACCCAAAAACATGCTAAATCAGAAGGAACCTACGTTAGTTGTGGTCAAATCACTAGTTAATGGTCAATGGAAAAGGCCACATCAATTGATAACCTGGGGGAGAGGCTATGCTTGTGTCCTTACAGATCAAGGGCCGCAATGGTTGCCAGCATGAAATGTGAAATCTGTGTTATCTTCCTGGCAATGATTGCTGCATCTGCTGCGCTTTGGATGCCTGCACAGACAAAGACTAACGTGGATTACTTTAGCCAACATGACTGACCAGGACTCTATATGCCTAGTTATGGCATCTCTGGAAAACCTGTTCCACACATGCTTGGTTGGCATCCCCCTTGATAACTACAGCAGCATCCCACAACTGTTTCAAAATAGTGATTGGTGCAAAGGCATTGCAACGAACTGTAGTAATACCAACATGGCACTTTGGATTAATTACCTCCTGGAAGCAGATATTGAACCACAGGAACTGGAATTGCTGGCATCTATGTCCATGGACGCTTGTATCAACCTGGTTTGTGAAAAGTGTCAGAACAATATACGAGAACATGAATGGATAAGACTGCAAAATGTTAGTGCTACCCTTGGTGACTATAGAAATGAAACTCGATGGTGTAACGCCTCGCAGAAGAATCCAAGGGGTGTCATTGATAGTGTGGGACAGCGACCCCAAAAACCTCCTGTATGGTGTATTCTTGATCTGTGGAGATAGAGTCTGGCCAGGAATTCCTTCTAATGCTGTTGGAGGACTGTGTATTTTGGGACTATTAACTCTCTTAACACCCAATGTATCTATGATAATAGATCACAGAAGAGCAAGACGAGAAAAATACTTTTTGCATGTATATGAGTCAAATGTGATGATAATGTAGACTTTTGGGGATCAGGGTTAGGGGGTTTAGAACCTCATGTATCTGGTGTTGGCACAGCTAAAGCTTTAAATACTTTAGAAAAATTAGGATGCTGGTTAGTTAAGCAAACTAACAGAACTTCTAAGGCTTTAAGTGGACTTTTGTTAGATGTAGATTCTGTAAGACATGCCACATGACAGAGTAGAGCCGCAATAGACTTTTTGTTATTAGCTAAAGGACATGGGTGTGAAGATTTTTCATGGGATTTGTTAAATAAATTGCTTAGTGGTTGGAGGTTTTTAGGATGGTTGCTATCAGTAGTGAAAACGGGACTGATTGTTTTGATGATTGTTGTGGTTGTGTTACTAATGTTGCCATGCATGATTTCTCTGCTGCAAAGGGCCCTGCAGTCGACAATGAAGGCAATTTTTTTAGCACAAAAACAAAAAGGGGGAATTGTGGGGGACTACGGTGGGTCCGTGGATTCCCTGATGGAGGGCATGGGAACAGAAATTAGCCTTGAAGATATGAAGGTCTACCCGTGAGTAAAGGAGTATCCGGAGATGTTAAGGATGTACCCGTGAGAGAGAAGGGAGTAGAAGAGTAACACTGATGATAGCAAAATTAGCCAATGAGATGTTACTGCTGTAACTTGTAACCAATAGTGAAGAGACACATGAATTGGTAAAACTGTATAAAAATGCACTTGTGGCAATAAATGGCATCTACTACTTTCATCCTGGAAGAACTTGGTCTATGTCGTTTGTCCGTCTCAACCACGACAGTTAACACGGGTCCTCTTTCTTTGTACATGGTCACCTTTGGTACAGTGTGATGAGTTGGTTAGGCATCTCCTGTCCTGTGCCGAAGTTTCTGTAATCTAGTTTACCGAAGGATGCGCCAAGGATTCACCCAAGGATTATTATTTTTGCAAGGTGTCAGTGAAGTCCCGTTTTTCGTACAATATGTTACACAGAGTTAAGCAAGGCTAGGCCATAGTGATGTGGGTTAAAGGGTTAGCTCTCTAAGTGTCAAGTGTTAGTTCTTTAGGTGTTAATTAGTTAATTGTCAATTCTCTCTGTCACTAGGACAAAGGAAATCAGGCTAAGCTTTGAGCAAACTGTGTGGCTAATTGTAAACCTGGCTTGCTTTAAACCAACTGTAAGACTAGTTGTGAAACTAGAAGGTCACAAGGTAAGAAGACACGGAGGAAGAAAGAGGAACTTCCTCCAGAATGACCAACCGCAAGAAGGCCTCCTGAAGACCGCAAAGGAAAGAACAAGTAATACCGAAGAAACGAAAATAGGATGAAACTAGCCGAAATCCGGAACTCAAAGACAATAAAAAGGGCCAGTTTGGAGATCTTAGTGTGCGTGTTTGTGGAGCGCAGGTTCCCTGCACACCCAGCACTGTTTTGCTTATTCTATTATCGAACACATTGTAATAAATTGCATGAGGTGCTGCTATCCATGATTGGAGTAGCCTGAGTTGTTTATTTCAATTGGTGACCCCAACGTGATAACCTTGGATATCTCTGCACCACTCTGAGCTCGGGGAGGCGCCCCACTCTAACCAGTGGCCCTAGTGCTCGGAGTGTCTGGAGATCCAACGTTATTACATGATAAAGCATAAACAAAAGAACTGAGCTCCTCCCCATACTGCAGTTCACCCGTAATCCAGAGAGCATGAAGTTCCCAACGGGAAAAGTGGACTGTAAGTACCGCTGGGTCGGGTGGTGTGTGTGACTGGTGTTGGCTGAAACACAACCTGGTTGCAAAGCGAGTGCGGAGTCCTTCTAATTGCGGTTCCAACACCCCACAAGGGGCTTGGCCACTGAAGGGACAAAGCGAGTGAAGAGTTTGTTTTGGTCATGGATTCGAGTCACACGTTGTGAACCAGTCAGGATAGGCCAGGGAACAAGCAAGTCCTTAGGTCTAGCGGGACCCACGGAAGGGGCCCAAGAGGTTGGAGGGGAGCAACCTGCCAGAGAAACCCCCCTGACAGTCCCTGGCGGGGGGAGGGGGGGGTGTCACGTTAGAATTTTGGAATGAAGAATTTACCCAGGGGAAGGGTAAAGAGAAAATGGTCTATTACTGTATGTAAATGGTAAAGAACTTTTTGGTCAAGAAGAAAGCGATATGTTTCATGCTGGGAAGGAAGTTTGAGAACTGTAGAAATATATGTTTTTGAGAAAAAGGATAAATATACTCAGGAGTAGACCCCCAGTTTGTAGCAAAATCCTGGGGAGATATAAGAAAGAAATTAGAAAAACTCAAAGAGATGGGGAGAAACAAAGAGCAAAGGAAAAAATTCTTAGTAGCCGCAGTAAGGGAGACTCAAAAGGCAGAGAAACTAACACCGGTTAGAGAAGAACAAAATGAACAAAGGGGGAGATCGGTCCCGGTAAACAGACCTCCTATGAATCGAATACAGAGAGAGAATGTCCCTATTTGTTGTTATTATTGTGGGAAAAAGGGACATATGCAGTGAAGTTGTAGAAATAGAGAGCAAAATGAGAAGATGTTTAGAGGAGCAGGGGCTCTATATATATTAGGGGCAAAGACAACAACAGAGCCCTTAATAAAACTCAAGATAGGCCCCCATAAAGAAGAAGTGATCTTTTTGGTGGATACGGGGGTAGGAAGGTCTACCTTCCCAGAGGATGCATTTTAAAGAAGACTGCCCTCGTAGTGGAAGCAAAGGGAGAACCCTTCAAAGTTCTCATACTGGATTATGTGGAAATTGAATCTAAATAAGAAATTGCCTAAATGACTTCTTATTAGTCCCAGAGGCTGAAAATAATCTATTGGGGAGAGATTTAATTGTGGCATTAGGCATGACTATAGAAATTGAACAGGGAATATTAAAAGTAAAACTATATGTGATAACGCCACAGGACAAAGTCAAAACCAACCATATCCCGATTTCCTGTGGTAGCAAATCTATATATATTGCTAAACCAGATGTCCCCAGAAAACATTTAGTATAGCGTAGTAAATCTAAAAGATGTATTTTGGGCCTGCCCCTTAGATGAGAGTAGCAGGAATTATTTTGTTTTTGAATGGGACGAAAACAACAATTAAGATAGACCGTATCGTCACAGGGTTTTACAGAATTACCAAATTTATTTGGATAAGTGTTAGAAAAACTATTGTTAGAATTTGAACCCCCTTCTGGGGTAAAGTTAATATAATAGACGACTTATTAATTGCCGGAACGAAGCAGAAGAGACAGTATGAAAAAGAACCATAGGATTATTGAACTTTTTTAGACACAAAGGATTAAAAGTATCAGAGAGTAAATTGAAGTTTGTAGAACCAGACGTAAAATATTTAGGACATTGGTTTATAAAAGGGAAAAGACAATTGTTAGGATTGTTAGGATATTGTAGACAACGGATAGGTGCAGATCTCAAGAATGGGGGATGTTATTTTTTTTACCGGATAGTAGAGAGATAGTCCCCAAAAATTAGGTTAAGGGAATCCTAAATTTACTCATTGGGGAACCAGAGCTCTCCATGATCAGTTTTTGAAGTGTTTTGGATGTTTTTGAATTTTCTTGAAGTTACTGTGTGGATGGGTTTCTCTTAGATGGAGATTTGTTATTAAACTACCCAGGCCCAAAAGAATTTCAAGGCCACCTTGGAAAGCTGAGAACACAACATAAATCAACAGACCTATTAGCAGTGAGACTTGGGCGCGTAGACAGCTCATGAACATAGACAATGTCCAATCAGCTAATGCATGCTTGGAGCGTGGACGCGTGATCAGGAAATAACTGCATATATAAGGAGGCTTGTTTCTGTAATAAATGGCTTCGCTTGAATTCATATTGGATTGTGTGGAGTCCATGATTTTTCACGCTCGCAAGTGGCGATGCCGACGTGATATGCAAGGAGAATTTACGGCGAGGGGACAACTGCTGCGAGGAGCGAGCACCAGCTGGAGACGGCATGGCTGGACCGTGATCGGGACGTAGTCTGCAGGCTGCGTGTCTCCTGATTGATCGCTACAGAAGTGACAGAGGAGAGATAGAGGATCCGATATTGTTGCAACGGACACCCAAAGAGGTGAGCAGCTGGGGGCGAGAGGAGATGGGGCAGAATATTTTTAAAGAAGAAGAAGAAATAGTGCGACTCCTCTCGCATATCCTCTCTATGAGAAGGGTGAACTATGAGGAGAGTAACGTCAAAAAACTTTGAATTTGGTGGAGAGGCAATGGGTTTCCTGCTGATCTGTCAGGAGCTTTTCAAATAGAGACTTGGGAAAAAGTGGGAACTGTGTTGTGGAAGGCGATCAGTTGCAGTGAAAAATATATTCTCGGCCTTGTAACCGCCCCGAAACTGATAATTACTACACTGAAGCAATTAAAACCTGAAAAGACTGTTATGAGCATGTCGAGGGTTAAGATTGCGGGGTGACAATCAAACCCTGGCAGATGTATTGTTAACCTCCTCTCCCCCCCACTTCCCCCTTTTGCCCCTCCCTCTCTCCCCTTCCCACTCAGGACAGGCGATCGGGAGGGAAGGAAGGACAGAGAGAAGAGAGTTGGAAAAGTTAAAGATGTTTTACTAATGCTACTAATAAGAACAGAGAAAATAATACAAAATATACAAAACCAATCCTCTAAGTCTCAGCAACTGCAGAGCCAGCACCCAAAGTCCTGGATTGGACTCTGTAGCCAACCGGAGCTGGATTCAGTCTGTCACTAGGCCTCAGTTCGCAGGGACGACCAGCAAGGTCCTCTCCTAATGTCAGCCATGAGGAAAAAAGGGCCGAGATCCTCGTGATCTCCCACTTTATATGAAGTATTCACGTGAATGGAATGTTATACACCATTGGTCAGTCTCTCGGTCATCAGTTTTCTCGTTGCCCCTCTCGCGAGATGTCCATCCATGCTTATCAATAAGTTTGCATTCCATTCCTAGGTTTAACCAAAACATGTGTTGGGTTCTCCAGGAAAATGCAGCTAATATGAAGGCTTTAGCTGACAGGCAAAAATTCACTAAAAGAGAAACTTGTTTTTAACAAAACCAGAACATTCCACCCCTTATAATATGACATTCACTGAATACTTAAACCTTATCAATACAATCTATCAATACAATCTAATTAATCACTACTACTATATATATATATATATATATATATACACACATATGTACATATATACACAGGAGTAATTAATCAGTGGACCATCCTTTGAAAAGTTCATTAAGTTCATTTTGTCACAACAGTCTCCCAGGGCAGGAAAAATGGTACAAGTGCATCTCATGACCACTGTTTGTGGGTTAAGGACACCAACTTCGAAGAAGGTGTCGGGCGCCACTCGAAGAAGCTAGCTCTAGTTTCATCACCATTGTCTTGATCTGAAAGACACTTATTAAACATTGTTAGTGCGGCAATTCACATCATACAGTTCAGCATTGCATATTTTCACCTAGAATCAAATCCCCTTGAGGTACACACCGAACTTCTCCATCCTTAAGCATCACCCACCAGGTGCTGCCAGGTCCCTGGGCAAAAACAATCCCACGAATAGGTTTGCCTTTGCCTGAGGCAGGAGTAACCCAGACTGCCTTTCCTAACATATTTTTCATGTGTACTACAGGGACTTCATCTCCTTCTACAGTCCGTAGAATTTCTGATTGGGCAGGCCCGGCTCGATTGGTTGATCCCCTAGTGTTGACCAACCAAGTGGCTTTTGCTAAATGTGAATCCCAGTTTTTAAAGGTTCCACCACCAAGTGCCTTTAGTGTAGTTTTTAACAAACCATTGTACCTTTCAATTTTCCCAGAGGCTGGTGCATGATATGGAATATGATATACCCACTCAATACCATGTTCTTTGGCCCAATTGTCTATAGTACTGTTTTTGAAATGAGTACCATTGTCTGATTCAATTCTTTCTGGCGTACCGTGCCGCCAAAGGACTTGCTTTTCAAGGCCCAAGATAGTATTTCGGGCTGTAGCATGAGGTACGGCATATGTTTCCAACCATCCAGTGGTTGCTTCCACCATTGTAAGTACATAACGCTTACCTTGACGTGTTTGTGGAAGTGTCATATAATCAATCTGCCAAGCTTCTCCATACTTATACTTTAACCATCGCCCCCCATACCATACAGGTTTTAACCGTTTTGCTTGTTTGATTTCAGCGCAAGTTTCACATTCATGAATAACCTGTGAAATAGTGTCCATAGTTAAATCCACCCCTTGATCACGAGCCCATTTGTATGTTGCATCTCTACCTTGATGCCCTGAAGCATCATGGGCCCACCGAGCTAGGAAAAGTTCACCTTTATGTTGCCAGTCCAAGTCCATCTCAGCTACTTTAATCTTAGCAGCTTGATCTGCTTGTTGGTTGTTTAGATGTTCCTCGGTGGCTCGACTTTTAGGTACATGAGCATCTACATGCCGAACTTTCACAGGCAGGCTCTCTAGCCGAGCAGCAATGTCTTGCCACAGTGTGGCAGCCCAAATGGGTTTACCTCTGCGCTGCCAGTTGCTTTTCTTCCATTGCTGTAGCCACCCCCACAAGGCATTTGCTACCATCCATGAGTCAGTATAGAGATAAAGTATTGGCCACTTCTCTCGTTCAGCAATGTCCAAAGCCAGCTGGATGGCTTTCACTTCTGCAAACTGACTGGATTCACCTTGTCCTTCAGTGGCTTCTGTAACTTGTCGTGTGGGACTCCACACAGCAGCTTTCCACCTTCGATGTTTTCCTACAAGACGACAGGATCCATCTGTGAACAGTGCATACTGCTTATCAGTCTCTGAAAGCATATTATATGGTGGTGCTTCTTCAGCACGTTTTACTTCATCCTCATCTGGAGACATCCCAAAGTCTTTGCTTTCTGACCAGTCTGTAATAACTTCTAATATCCCTGGACGGTTGGGACTTCCAATTCGAGCTCGTTGTGTGATCAGTGCAATCCATTTACTCCACGTAACTTCGGTTGCATGATGTGGAGAGGGAACCGTCCCTTTGAACATCCAGCTCAGCACCGGCAGTCGAGGTGCCAGGAGGAGCTGTGCTTCAGTGCCGATCACTTCTGAAGCAGCTCAAACTCCTTCAGATGCTGCTAGTATCTCCTTTTCAGTTGGAGTATAGTTGGCCTCAGATCCTTTGTATCCTCGACTCCAAAAACCTAAGGGTCAACCTCGGGTTTCTCCTGGTGCTTTCTGCCAGAGGCTCCAGGTAAGTCCATTATCTCCGGCTGCAGTGTAGAGCACATTTTTAACATCTACTCCAGTTCGGACTGGTCCAAGGGCCACCGCATGAGTTATCTCACGCTTAATTTGTTCAAAGTCTTGTCGTTGTTCAGGGCCCCACTCAAATTGGTTCTTCTTACGAGTCACTCGATAGAGAGGGCTCACAATGTGGCTGTAGTCAGGAATATGCATTCTCCAAAAACCTACAATGCCCAAGAAACTCTGTGTCTCCTTTTTATTAGTAGGTGGAGACATTGCTGCAATTTTGTTGATCACATCCATTGGGATCTGACGACGGCCATCTTGCCATTTTATTCCTAAAAACTGGATCTCTCGTGCAGGTCCCTTGACCTTGCTCCGTTTTATGGCAAAACCAGCATCCAAAAGAATATGAATTATTCTCTCACCTTTCTCGAAGACTTCTTTCGCTGTGTCGCCCCCTACGATGATGTCATCAATATATTGCAAGTATTCTGGAGCTTCACCTTGCTCCAGCGTGGTCTGGATCAGTCCATGGTAGATGATAGGACTGTGTTTCCACCCCTGGGGCAAGCGATTCCATGTATACTGGATGCCCCTCCAGGTGAAAGCAAACTGCGGCCTGCACTCTGCTGCTACAGGAATAGAGAAAAATGCATTAGCAATGTCAGTTGTAGCATACCACTTGGCTGCCTTTGACTCCAGTTCAAATTACAGTTCTAGCATGTCAGGCACAGCAGCACTCAGTGGTGGTGTAACTTCATTCAGGCCACGATAGTCTACAGTTAGTCTCCACTCGTCACTAGACTTACGCACTGGCCAGATTGGGCTGTTAAAAGGTGAGCGAGTCTTACTGATCACACCCTGGCTTTCCAATTGACGGATCAGCTTCTGGATAGGAATCAAAGAGTCTCGATTGGTGCGATATTGCCGGCGATGCACCGTCGTGGTAGCAATTGGCACCTGCTGATCGTCAACCATCAGCAGTCCTACAACAGAAGGGTCATCTGAAAGACCAGGCAAATCAGACAGCTGTTCAATTTTCTCAGTGTCCACAGCTGCTATACCAAATGCCCACCTATACCCTTTTGGGTCCTTAAAATACCCTCTCCTGAGGTAGTCTATACCAAGGATACACGGAGCATCTGGACCAGTCACAATGGGATGCTTTTGCCAGTTTTTTCCAGTTAGGCTCATTTCAGCCTCTACAACAGTCAGCTCCTGGGATCCCCCAGTCACTCCAACAATATTGATGGATTGCGTTCCTTTATAATTAGAAGGAATTATTGTGCACTGAGCACCAGTGTCCACTAAAGCTTTGTACTCCTGGGGTTGTGTTGTACCAGGCCATAGTATTTGTACAGTCCAATAAACTCTGTTATCCCTTTCCTCCACCTGGTTGGAGGCAGGGCACCTCTAATTCCTGTTTTGCACAGTCTCTGGGTGTGAATTAGAGGTTCCTTCAAGAGCATCAGAATCTCTTCTGCTCCTTTTGTAAACTGGAGCAGCCACCTTCCTAGGAGTTTTTCCTTTTATCTCACGTACTCGTTCTTGAAGTTCTGAGGTAGACCTTCCATGCCGCTTATTCATGTTTTCTCCCTGTTCATGTAGGAAGAACCACAGTGAACCTCTTTTTGTGGGCTGTCTCTGCCCTCTCTCTTGAGATTGGAAACGCCTTCTCCTAACAGCTGAAACATAGGTTTGTGCAGGTCGTGAATGGTATGTGTCTTCTCTGAGCTCTTTGATTTCTTGCAACAGCTTTTCAAACCGGTCATCAGATTTTTCACACAGTTTCTCCACAGCAGAGACACAAGCCCGTAGAGAACCAGCAAGGCTGTCCTCAAAGCACCGGAGCTGCTCAATCACTTCATTAATTTCTTGTGCACCTCTAGCTGACCAGACCATTCCTGCCAATGACTTAGCATATGCAGGTGGTGCACTTTGTACAAATCTGCGCCACATAGATTTTGTATAATTGATTCTATCTGGGTCTGTCCCCTCTTGGCTGTTTGGTCCTAGATAGATGATCTCTCGCGCAGCTAATTCTCTCAGGAACTGGATACCTCTCTCCATAGTATTCCATTTCCCTAACTTGGATATACAATCTTCCTTGTAGGGAAATCTGACTTTCATAGCTGCCAGGAGTCAGGTCCAGAGAGTAGCGGCATTAGACTCTCTTGAAATTGCCCTATCAATGGTGGAATCTTTTGACAGAGATCCCAGCTGCCTGGCTTCACCACCTTCTAATTCAATTGTTTCTGCCGCATTGTCCCAGCATCGCAGCAGCCAGGTTAAAATATTCTCGCCTTCACGACGACTAAAGTCTTTTTGCAGATCTCTCAGCTCACCTGGAGAAAAGGACCGAGTGGTGGTCACTTCATCTCCACCCTGTCCTGATGATGCCTCTTGGGTTGATGTTGGCCCTGTGCCATCACCTGCTGCACGGGTAGTCTTTCTAGTGACTTTCTTACAACCGGCAACTGATGCTGATATGGGTTCACCATCATTTGATTCATTTCCAGAGTCTGAATGACTGTCACAGTGATTGCTGTGGTTACAGCAGCAACAGTGAGCAGTGTGTGAAGAAGGGGGGGCTGCCTTGTTAGCCTTTGAGGCTGGAGAGGTAATGTTATCTGCAGCAACCTTGGCAGAGGAGCTCTGCGGAGGAGCTGTAGCTTCAGCCTGTGAAGCCGCGGTTGGGGGGGCAGTGGCTGCAGCAGCAGCTTTGGCTGTTTTGCCTTTTCTCGAGCGGCTAGGAGTGCTTTTTGCTAAAGCTTCCGAAGACGCACTGCAAATCTCAGGACTAAAAAGAGACGCAAACCTCCTATTGAACCTCATTTCTCTTAACAGTAACACAAACTGACACACATTCAGCAAAACAGATAACACCATCACAGTTCTATCAAAGCTCCAAGGATATTCGAAGTTCTCTAAAACATTTGCAAACTGTCCTAGCGAAAACACAAAAGTATTGTTAGTCAGTCTTTCTAAAGATTCGCTTGACCAATTAGTAAATACAGAGCCATTCTGCTCTTTAATCTCTCCTGGAGGTTTTTCGAGGTAAAGCAGAATCGAGTAGAAATTCATTAGCGGCTGCAATATAATGAAATAAACCAGTGCCATACCACACAGTATCATCATGACCGCTGTCCAGTTTCTTGTTGTTATATAATGAATACTTCGATTTAGAAAGAAACACCAACACAGATATGGGATCAGCGAGCACAATGTAGAAAATAACTGATACAACTTTTGCCATAACATCTTTAAATCAATGTAATTCACTTTGCCTTAATACCACTAAAACATATCCGAAGCAGACGCGCGAGTATCACAACTCTATGAGTTGGCACCGTGCCAAGAAAATTGAAAGGTACGTCAGAGCAGTAGAAAAGCCAAAAATCTCCAAATTTACCCCTTTCTCTTGCCCCACGTTGGACGCCAATTATCTGTCGAGGGTTAAGATTGCGTGCGGGGTGACAATCAAACCCTGGCAGATGTATTGTTAACCTCCTCTCCCCCCCACTTCCCCCTTTTGCCCCTCCCTCTCTCCCCTTCCCACTCAGGACAGGCGATCGGGAGGGAAAGAAGGACAGAGAGAAGAGAGTTGGAAAAGTTAAAGATGTTTTACTAATGCTACTAATAAGAACAGAGAAAATAATACAAAATATACAAAACCAATCCTCTAAGTCTCAGCAACTGCAGAGCCAGCACCCAAAGTCCTGGATTGGACACTGCAGCCAACCGGAGCTGGATTCAGTCTGTCACTAGGCCTCAGTTCTCAGGGACGACCAGCAAGATCCTCTCCTAATGTCAGCCACGAGGAAAAAAGGGTCGAGATCCTCGTGATCTCCCACTTTATATGAAGTATTCACGTGAATGGAATGTTATACACCATTGGTCAGTCTCTCGGTCATCAGTTTTCTCGTTGCCCCTCTCGCGAGATGTCCATCCGTGCTTATCAATAAGTTTGCATTCCATTGCTAGGTTTAACCAAAACATGTGTTGCGTTCTCCAGGAAAATGCAGCTAATATGAAGGCTTTAGCTGACAGGCAAAAATTCACTAAAAGAGAAACTTGTTTTTAACAAAACCAGGACAGAGCATTAGTGACTCAAAACTTAAACTTGAACTTTGGGACGATATAGGGCAGAAATTATGGGATAAAGTCAGCAATGGAGATAAAGAAGCTAAATCATTAGCAACTGCATGGAAGCTTATAATTACCGTCTTAAAAGATCTTAAGGCTGAACGGTCTGCTGCTGCCGGAATTTTTGCAGCGTTGCAGCCTGATAAGTATCCTGAAAATCGCTATGAATCTTACCTAGTTCATGTTTTCAATGTCCTCCCTACTCCATCCCCTGCTGTGCCTTCGGCACCCCCGATGGTTCAGCAGTCTGGGGCGGGGGGAGGAAAGATGCCGAGCAGGTGGCCTCCTGTACCATTGCCCAACACTGATGAGAACAGCAAGTCCAGAGGATTGGAGTCTTGATCAAAGAACCTGTGAAAGCTGAGAATGTTAAAGTTGTAAACCTGTGTACTATCAGTTCTTTTTACCAATTTGTATCTGCCTCTACCACCTTTTAACCCTCCAACTTCCACGAGAGAGCAGAAGGAGTCACTGGTTGTTGTTTGCAGTTCTTTCTTTGTGACATTGTTTATGTGGATACACTGTGGGCCTTCTCCCCGCTTTTCCCACTCGTGCTGCAAGCAGCCCCGTGCTTCCCCTCCCTTCCTCCCTCCCTCTTCTCATGGTTTTTACTTACGAGATGGTGTCAGTAATGATTGTTTTCAGTCGTGTTTTTAAGAAATCGGTATTGGGAGGTGTTCTATAACCTAGGACAGCACTTGGAAATATGAGAAAGGAAAATCTTGTGAAATATTATGATCAATGGTGGCTGCTGTGTAAGTTAGATGAATGGG
This sequence comes from Patagioenas fasciata, assembly GCF_037038585.1. Lineage (NCBI taxonomy): Eukaryota > Metazoa > Chordata > Aves > Columbiformes > Columbidae > Patagioenas > Patagioenas fasciata. The sequence continues at coordinate 28,743,005 of NC_092559.1, forward strand.
AAAAGTGGTTGGAGGATAGAACCTTGAAGTATAATACTTTGTTGCAATTAATGTTGTTTTTAAGGCGAGAAGACAGGCCAGCCAGGCGTGGTGGCGGAGTCACTCTTTACGTGAGAGAGCAACTACAATGTATTGAGTATTGTCCAGGCTCGGATGAGGAACGAGTTGAGAGTCTATGGGTGAAAATTAAGGGGCAGGCTGGCAAGGGTGATACTATTGTGGGTGTCTATTATAGGCCACCAGATCAGGGTGAGGAAGTTGATGAGGCCTTCTACAGACAGCTGAGAGCAGCCTCAAAATCACAGGCCATGGTTGTGGTGGGGGATTTTAACTTCCCTGATGTTTGTTGGAAGGACTACTCAGCCAGCCATCCACAGTCTAGGAGGTTCCTCCAGTGCCTTGATAACTTTCTGATGCAAAGGGTGGAGGAGCCGACTGGAAGAGGTGCACTGCTGGACCTCATCCTCACTAACAAGAAGGGTCTGGTTGAAGCGGTAAAGGTTGAGGGCTGCCTTGGTTGCAGCAACCATGAGATGACGGAGTTCAGGATCTTGTGTGGCAGGAACAGGATAGCAAGCAGAATTGCAACCCTGGATTTCAGCAAGGCAAACTTAGGCCTTTTCAGGCAATTGCTGAGGGAAATCCCATCGGTAAGGCTGCTTGAAGGTAAGGGGGCCAGAGATAGTTGGTTAGTGTTCAGGGACTGTTTCTACCGGGCACAAGATCAGAGCATCCTGACACGTAGGAAGTCAAGGAAGAGAACCAGGAGACCTGCGTGGTTAAAGAGGGAACTGCTGGGTATGCTCAAGTGGCAGAGGAGAGTTTACAGATCATGGAAGGAGGGGCTGGCCACTTGGGGAAAATATGAGGCTGTTGTCAGGGGATGTAGGGAGGCAACTAGGAAAGCTAAGGCCTCCTTGGAAGTAAACCTGGCGAGAGGGGTCAAGGACAACAGGAAGAGCTTTTTCCAATACATGGCAGATAAAACTAACACCAGAGGCAATGTAGGCCCACTGATGAACGGGGTGGGTGCCCTGGTGACAGAAGATACAGAGAAGGCAGAGGTACTGAATGCCTTCTTTGTCTCTGTCTACTCTGCTGGAGGCTGTCCTGAGGAGCCCCGTACCCCTGAGGCCCCAGAGGAAGGCAGGACAATGGAGGAGTTTTCCTCGGTTGATGAGGACTGGGTTAGGGACCAATTAGGCAATCTGGACATTCATAAATCCATGGGTCCAGATGGGATGCACCCGCAGGTACTGAGGGAGCTGGATGAGGTCATTGCTGGACCTCGCTCCATCATCTTTGCCAAGTCCTGGGAAATGGGAGAGGTGCCTGAGGACTGGAAGAAAGCAAATGTCACTCCAGTCTTCAAAAAGGGCAAGAAGGAGGACCCAGTTAACTATAGACCAGTCAGCCTCACCTCCGTTCCTGGGAAACTGATGGAATGACTTAGCCTTGGTGCCATCTCAAGGCATATCAGGGATAAGAGGGTCATTAGGGGCAGTCAACATGGCTTCACCAAGGGGAAGTCGTGCTTGACCAACCTCATTGACTTTTATGAGGACATAACAAGATGGGTGGATGATGGCAGAGTGGTGGATGTGGTCTACCTTGACTTCAGTAAGGCATTTGACACAGTCTCCCACAGCAGTGCGGTCTGGATGAATGGGTAATGAGGTGGACTGCGAACAGGCTGAAGGGAAGAAACCAGAGAGTCATGGTCAATGGGGCGGAGTCTAGTTGGAGGCCAGTATCTAGTGGAGTGCCTCAGGGCTCAGTACTGGGGCCTATATTATTCAATATATTCATCAATGATTTGGACGAGGGAATAGAGTGTACTGTCAGCAAGTTTGCTGATGACACCAAGCTGGGAGGAGCGGTTGACACACCAGAAGGCTGTGCTGCCATCCAGCATGACCTGGACGGGCTGGAGAGTTGGGTGGGGAAAAATTTAATGAAATATAACAAGGGCAAGTGTAGAGTCTTGCATCTTAGTAGGAACAACCCGAGGTTCCAGTATAAGTTGGGGAATGATCTATTAGAGAGCAGCGTAGGGGAAAGGGACCTGGAGTTCCTGGTGGACAGCAGGATGACCATGAGCCAGCACTGTGCCCTTGTGGCCAAGAAGGCCAATGGCATCCTGGGGTGTATTAGAAAGGGGGTAGTTAGTAGGTCAAGAGAGGTTCTCCTTCCCCTCTACTCTGCCCTGGTGAGACCACATATGGAATATTGTGTCCAGTTCTGGGCCCCTCAGTTCCAGAAGGACAGGGAACTGCTGGAGAGAATCCAGCGTAGGGCAACAAATTTGATGATTAAGGGAGTGGAGCATCTCCCTTACAAGGAAAGGCTGAGGGAGCTTGGTCTCTGTAGCTTGGAGAAGAGGAGACTGAGGGGTGTCCATATTAATGTTTACAAATATGTAAAGGGTGAGTGTCATGAGGATGGAGCCAGGCTCTTCTAGGTGACAACCAACGGTAGGACAAGGGGTAATGGGTTAAAACTGGAACACAAGATGTTCCACTTAAATTTGGGAAGAAACTTCTTCTCAGTGAGGGTGACAGAACACTGGAACAGGCTGCCCGGGGAGGTTGTGGAGTCTCCTACTCTGGAGGCATTCAAAACCTCCGTGGACGCCTTCCTGTGTAACCTCATCTAGGTGTTCCTGCTCCAGCAGGGGGATTGGACTAGATGATCTTTTGAGGTCCCTTCCAATCCCTAACATTCTGTGATTCTGTGAAGAGCAGGACAAAATAAATCTCTACAAGAGATGATTAAATCATTTCAGACAGTTTTACAGGTGGAACGGTTTGAACTTCAACAAGCTGAGAATTAACTGATAACACACAGGTCATAGAAAACTTGCTGAACTCTGCAAGATGCTTTCCTCATTAACCTGTTTTCTTTGTAGGTATCTGTTTAAGCATATTACAGTTTAATAGGTCTTTGTCTGTTATGTGGTACAGTAAGTTCATAGACTGTTAAATAACGAGAATCCATGGACTCAAAATGTGCGTTTTGTGATAATACAGAAGATCATGAGTAATTTAGTTATTTACTGCGTGAATGTGATGGTAAAATTTTGTGTGTGGTAGCTGTTACTTTTCTTTCTAGCATGCTAGCTCTATTCCAATATCCAGACTTGCGCAACTCTGTGATAGGCTGTGTCTCATCTCAATGTGCTGGATTTGGCTCTTCAGTATGCACATCAAGTAAAGAATCCTGCTTTTGGGATAGCAGTTGTAGCACACCAGATGAGACACTAATAAAAGCCTTGCCTAGTCCAGCTTGCTGTGGCGGCGTGGGGGCAGGTGCCCATTGGGCTCCAGCGCCCGCTGACCTGTTTTGTCAGGGAGACCCAGCGGTGCCTCTGCCTGGCTGAGCAGTAAGCGGCCCAAAGATGCAATGCAAAAATTGAGATATTGTCTTGAATAAGTGTAACTGTGATCCATCTGCATATTTGAACTTGATATTTGGTTTTCATATCTGAGTTCAGCATTTTAATTTGCATATTTCTATTTGGTACCAAAAGAATTTTGTTTGGGGAGATGATTACAAAATGGGAAAAGTTTCCACTGCTAAAATACCACCTTGCTCCCCCTTAGGATGCATCCTTACACATTAGAGTAATTGCTTATATTGTTACCTAGTAATTTTGAGACCAGAAAAGAATTTAAATTGTTAAACTCTGATTTGCATTGAAAGCAAAAAAACAAACAAAACAAACAAACAAAGAAGAAACCACAAACCAAACCAAAAGAAAACTCCTAAATGCTATGATGGATGTGAACTTGGTATTGTATGAGGTTGTATTTAAAAGTTGCTAGAATATGAACTGATTTAGGTCTAGGAAAATGGAATAATGGATTGATGTTTAAGATACTGTTTTTTGACATCTGTAAATTGTAAAAGGTAAATGGGGCTGAGGAATGTAACAACTGTTGAGCTAATTGGAGTTGCGTATAGAGGGTTTTATGTTTGGAATGAAATGGGAAAACAAAAAAGCAAATTATCCCAGGCCTGTGCTTGAACATAAATTTCAGGCCTTTGTCAAGCTACAAGATAAACCCAGCTCATTGTAACTGAGGAGTTTGCCAGAGCCTCCCAATTCATACCAGTGATTACGCCACCTGCATGGCCTTGGATATATCTAAACTGCAGCAAGAAGTTTTTTTAAAAAAAAAAAAATATATATATATATAAGGAAAAAGATAAGGAAAAAGCTGGTTGCCCACTGCTAAGCAGAGAAAGGGGGGCTTTATTCCCTCCTCGTCCTTCTTTTTTTTTTTCTTGGAGTGTTGTCATCCATCCTTGTTGTGGCACTGTGTTGCTTCTCAGCTTTGAATCAGGAGTTGTTGGTGCTGTTTCTTTTTGCTTCAGTCTTGTTTCTTAGGTTCTGGCACATCTGGGGAGAGAGCTCATCATTTTACCTCCTTGCTGAAGTCAGTCTTTTCACACTGGTCAGCTTTGGGGGGTCAGAGTGCTCAGTCTTGCTCTGGGTCAGACTGGTACTAATTTGGGTGTGGAATGGAGCCAGGCTGGTTTTATGTGGAGTTTGAACTGATTTGTTTTCATGCTGGGCTGGAGGTCTTGCCATCTCAGATGGGGGTGAGCGGGAGGTTTTATTCCCCCCCACCCCCTCCCCCCCAGCAATGTTACTGCTAGAGAACTGTAATACTGCATGAAGGCATCTGAGGATTAAATTTAAAGGCATCACCAGTGGATCCATAGTTCTAATGAAGCTGGGAAATTAAAGCAAAAATGTTTTTTAATAGACTTATTCTGTGGTAACTACTTGTAAGAGACTTCTCAGTATATTCACCGTGCTAGTTTTTGAGGTCATGGGAGAGAATGAAAGAAAGGCCTTTTTTTGAGACCAATGGAATGCCAAATTTGGAACAAAGTTTTACCATATGAATTCTTGTATTTGCCAGAAAGCCCTATACGTCTCTTGGGTCAGGATTCATTAAGTAAATTGTAAGCTCAAATAACGTTTTCTGAGAATTCCGTTTAGTTGCATGTCCTACAAGAAGCTGCTTGGATGGTGCAGATCTGCTTGCTTCAAGTGAGAAATCTCCAAGGAAATTTTGAATGCTGTATTTCCACTAGTATCTCAACAGATTCTGACAGAACCCAACAGGGCCTGACAGAACTCGACAGAGCCCACCAGGAACTGACAGAGCATGAACGGGCCTGCCAGAAACCAACACTCTGTCAGTCTCCTTTGATCCCTGTCGGGGAGCCTGACAAAACCTGACAGGGATTGACAGAGCCCTGCAGAGCCAGACAGAGCCTCACAAAGCCCAACAGAGCCTGACAGATCGTGACAGAGACAGACAGAGTCTGAAAGGGGCTTACAGAGGCCCACAGGTCCTGACACAAGCCATCAAAGCCCGACAGAAACCAACAAAGACCGACAGTGATCCAAAAGGCCAACAAAGCCCAACACTGCCCAACAACACTTGATAGGGCCTGACAGAGCCCAACAAAACCTGACAGAGCGTGAGTAGGCCCTACAGAGTCCGACAGAAGCTGACTAAGCCCGGTAGAGCTGATCACAGCCCAAAATAATAGCCTAAAAGACCTGGGCAGAGGTTGACAAGGCCCGACAGAGCCCGACAGGGCATGGCACACATTAACAGTGCCCTACATGCCCTACAAAGCTTGAGAAAACCCAGCAGATCCTGACAGGTCCTGACAGAGTCCGACAGGACCTGACAGATTCTGAGAGAACCTAACAGAGGCCGCAAGAGTCTGATAGAGCCCAACAAAACCCGACAGAGCCTGAAAGGGACTGACAGATCCTGACAGAACCCGAGAGAGTTTGCCAGAGACCGACAGAGCCTGTAAGAGCCTGATAGAGCTCAAATAAACCCGACAGAGCCCAACAGAACTCGACAAAGCTAGACAGAGCCCGCCAGGGCACGACAGAGCATGACAGAGTCTGACAGATATTGACAAATCTTGACAGAGCCCAAAAGAACCTGACACAATCTGAGAAAGCCTGACACAGTCCTAAAAGGGCCCAACAAAGCCCGACAGAGACCAAGAGGGTCTGACAGATCCCAGCAGAACTCGACAGGGTTGGACAAATCCCCACAGCTCCTTACAGTACACTACAGAGTTCAGTAGGGCCTGACAGAGTCCGACAAAGTGCAACAGAGACTGAAAGAGCTCAACAAAGCTTGCCAGAGCACGACAGGGCTTGACACAGCTTGAGAGAGCCTTACAGATCACGACAGAACCTGACAGAGCCCAACAGGGCCCAAAAAGCTTGAAAGAACCCAACAGCGCCCAATGGAACCTGAAAGACCTCGACAATACCCAACAGAGTCCGACAAACCTTGACAGAGCCTGACAAAGCCTGAATAATTGCAAGAAAGCCTGACAAAGCCTGACAAGGCCTGACAGAGCATGACAAGGCTTTATAGAGCCTGAGAAAGCCTGGTAGGGCAGAAAGAGATCAAAGGAGCTTGGCAGAGACTGACAGCACCTGACAGAGCCCGAGACTAGACCGACAAATCTAAACAAAGTCACAGAGAGACCGACAGGGCTTGAAAGAGTCTGACAAAATCTCACAGGGATTGACAGAGCCCTACAGAGCCTGACAGAGCCTGAAAGAGCTTTACGGAGCCTGAAAAAAGCATGGTCCGGCAGAAATAGCCTAAAAAAGCTTGACAGAGCCTGACAGAGATCGACAGATCTCGGCAAAGCAACACAGATACTGACAGAACCTGAAAGAGCCTGAAAAAAACCTGACAGGGATTGACAGAGGCCTACAGAGTCTGACAGATTGCGATAGAGCCCTACAAATCTTGACATCACCTGACAGAGACTGATCGTGCCTGAGAAAGCCCGGCAGAGTCTGACAGAACCTGATCGAGCCCAGCAGAGCCTGACAGAACCTGATAGAGCCCGGCAAAACCTGACAGAGCCCAACATAGCTCGGTAAAGCTTGACAGAGCCCACGAGGCCTTGAGAGAGCACTACAGGGCCTGCCAGAGCCCAACACAGCTCAACAGGTTTTGACAAATCTTGACAGTGCCTCATAGCGAACGATATAGCCCGGTAGGACCTGACAGAGGCTGAAAAAGTGCCAGAGAAGGCCTGACAGAGCATGACGAGGCTTTTACAAAGCCTGAAAAAGCCTGGTAGGGCAGAAAGAGCCCAAAGGAGCTTGACAGAGCCTGACAAATTTTGAGCGGCGGAGGAATACGCAGGTCGACTCAATATGAGTGATAAAGCATAGTTCGATTTATTAGCCCGAATAGCATATACTTATACAGTTCATGATAATTATGCATACCTGTCACCTACTAATTGGCTTAAGTTCTAACAGTACATTTGCATGGTCCTCCTACTTGCAGCTGCTAGCTATGCTTATTCTACATTGTAGTGCTGTTGAAAGCTGTTTGTGAAACTCTGCCAAGGTCTCAGTGACCTTGCTGATTTTACTGAAACAGTCAGCGGTTCCCACCGCGGCCTAACCTTACTAATTGTGCTAAAGTCTTCAGAATGGGCTCTGCTCGTACAACCGGTCCGCAGATCCATGTCCCCCATTTCCAAGCCATTCTCCAACAACAAATCATGACACAGATTGACAGTGCCCTATATGCCCCCAAAAAGCCTGATACAGCCTGATATGGCCCAACAGATCATGACAGAGCCTGAAAGAGCCTGACAGACCATGCCAAGGCCCAACAAAGCCTGAGAGAGCCTGATAGAACCTGACAGACGACAACAGAACCCAACAGAACCTGACAGGGTCTGACAGATCACGCAAAGGCACAACAAAGTCTGTCTCTGGGCTGCTAGGGCCCTGCTAGGGCTCTGTCAGGTTCTGTCGAGATATGTAAGGCTCTGTCAAGCTGTGTCAGGCCCTGTCGTGCTATGCATTGCTTTGTTGAGATCCTTCAGGCTCTGTCGCATTTTATCAGCCTCTGTCAGGCTCTACTGAGTCGCGGAAATGACCTTACAACCCTTCAGATAGTTAAGAAGGTATGTATTTACATATTCATTTACGGCGCCGGACACACTGTAAATCATTTCACCTGATACATGCATAAAATTACAGTAGCTGTGAGCTTGGTTAAATGCAGTAAAGTGTTACATATTCGTGAAAGTTTTAGGAACGCCTATGCATTTTCATAACCTGTCCCCGAGAAGGCGAGGAGACCATTTCCATAGTCTACACCTTCTGTTATCTAGTTCACCCAAGGATGCAACAAGGATGCACCCAAGGATTTTTATCTTTGCAAGGTGTCAGCAAACTCCTGTTTCTCATACAATAAATTACACAAAGCTAAGCAAGGCTAAGCAATAGGGATCTGGGTTAAAGGGTTAGCTTTCTAAGTGTTAGCTCTCTAACTGTCTTTAAGTGTTAGTTCTTTAAGTATTAATTAGTTAATTGTTAATTCCCAGTATCATTCCCCCCTTTTCTAAGAGGTTAGTAAATTCTTTTACTAATGTGATGATCCTTTATCTATGTTTTCTCTGGCCACAGGTAACAATGCTACTTCTACCTGAGAAAACCCATCTCTATTCTCAAACAGACTGTTAATGTTAATGCAAAAGTCAGGCTCCCGGTGTTTGTCTACTGCGCTGCTAAGCTCTTTTGGGGCAGCTGGCGACCATATGGCTGGTGCTCCGGCAGCAACGGCATCTTCTGGGTTGCAACGGGAACTTGCACTCTTTGGTGTAGTGACCCCGCTCACTGCGCTTGTAGCATTTGTCTTTTCTTCTGGCTTTCATTTTGCGAAGGTACTACATGCCATCCGGGCCGGTCACCCAGAAGGACCAAAAGGACCAAAGGGACCAAAAGGTCACTCAGAAGGTCCAGAAGGACCAAAACATGTCAAGGTAGACACAACCAAATTTCTTTGATAGAATTTCAGAAAGGTTTTGGTTAATTACTACAAACTTAAACTCTGTTTTGCAGAACTGGGCAATGTAATATACATACTCTGGTTGGTTTGCTTCCAGAGCACCAATTTAAAGGGTCCCCCACGGTTTTATTCAGATCTTGCCCATGCCAATTTTCATCCCACCCGTGTGCTAAGGCTATGATCATAAGAAATACAATTTTCCAGGTTGCACCTGGATTACCCTTCATGGTGCTTTGCAGGCTTTCCTCACTATAGAATTATGGATCCGGGTGTTCTGTTCTTTAATCTTGATAGCAGTAAAAGATGTCAAGAGGACTTGAAATGGACCTTCCTATTGTTGTTCCAAAGTCCTTTTCCGCAAGAGACTTCACATACACATAATCTCCCAGTTGGATGTTATAAACTGGCACATCCAAACCTCTACTCTGAGTTCCAAACATGTTTCCCAATTTTGTTAAGTTGTTTATCCAACGCTACCATATAAGAAGTCATAATTTCGTCCCCTACTTGTGCAGAGGTCCAGATTCCATCACTTCATGGCTAGTAGTTATAGCATAACCAGCATGCCTTTCACTGTTCAGGATATTGCTGCTTTCATCCATAAAGCAGTTCTCAGTGTTCTCCATAGGACTGTCCTTTAGATCTGCTCAGCTGGAGTTTGTTGCTTCCATGGTTTCCAGGCAATTATGATGAACTGGTTTTCCAATGTGACCACCGACGAAAGAAGCTGGATTGACAATGTTAGTGACGATGATTTAGCCTGATATTTGAGAAATCTTTGTGGGGAAAGCCAATGTCCCCCCCCTAGTTCAGTAACAAATCTCCATCTAATAGAAACCCATCCACAGGTGAGCTAATTGGAATTATATATGAAGTGTATTGTGACTGGAATTAAATGGAAAACCAAAAAAAGCAAAATATCCCAGGTCTGTGTTGTAATATAAATCTCACGTCTCTGCCAAGCTGCAGGATAAACTCAACCTCCCCTGTCTGCGTGACCTTGCCTGTGTCTAAACTGCAGCAAGGAGAGAAAGTAAAAAAAAAAAAAAAATAAAAATAGGAAAACCGCTGCTTGAAGTGGTGAAATTGGGGGGGCAGGCCGTATGCCTCTCAGGGTAGCGTCTAGCACCCAAAATGGTGTAAGCTCCCCTAGAGAATTTATAAAAACTGAGAGCAACAGAAAGCAGAAATTTGGAATGTTGTTAGATGAACCTTGGAGAGTATTCAGGGAAAAGGAAGATTGTCAAAAGGATAAGAAAGTATGGAACTAAAGAGGTTGGAAGGCTTTGAAAACCTTTAGAGAGAGATCAATGTATACTGAGAAAAGGAATGTTGGGGAAGGTACAGAAGAAGTAGGCAGAGAGAGAAACGGACAGTAGCAAGTTTTGAAAAAGACTGATGGGAACCTGGAATGAACAGAAACTAGTGGAATTTTTGGTGGACTGCCAATAAGAAACAATTACATAGTAGGTAAAGGGAGTCACTGGCCAAAGTGAAAGGGCATATTTTTGTGAACCTTTGAAATACAAATTGGGTAACCAAGTAGACATTTATAGATTTTTATGTATGCCAAGTTCCCTGAAACCTATTTTGGGGAGAAATCTGTTGGAACAAATGGATGCAGTAATCAGATTCAAAAAAGGAGAAATTACTCTGGAGGTAAATGATCAGCAATATATGAAAATAATGGACTTGCTTTTAGCAACTGTTCCCACAGAAGGCAAGATTAATGAAGAAGTTGTGAACCAAATGTATCCCTGGATATGGGCTACTGATGTACCTGGAAGGGCCAAAAATGCTCCACCCGTCGAGGTAAAAATCAAGGAAGGAGAACACCCGGTAAGGATAAAACAATGCCCTTAGAAAAGGGAGGACATGGAGGGAATTTGGCCCGTAATAGAGAAATTCATACAAATTGGGTTATAAACAGAATAACAAAGGACCTCTACCCAGTGGTAGAAAACCCATTCACATTTCTGAATGTATTAACTCTGATTTGGTTTACTGTTTTAGATGTAAAAGATGCCTTTTTGCCTCCCTCTCCATGAAGCCAGCCAGACAATATTTACGTAAAACCCAGCTCACATGGCCGGTGTTATCACAAGGATTTAAGAACAGCCCGAAAATATTTGGAAATCAGCTTGCTAAAGATCTTGAATCTTGGGAAGCCCCATGTGATGAAGGACAGATGCAACAATATGGAGATGACATTTTGATCGCTACCAGAACAAAGAAGACGTGCATAACCTGAACTGTAAGTCTACTGAACTGTTTGGGGCTCGAAGGATACCGGGTATCACAGAAGAAAGCCCAGATGATACAGTAACAGGTAACTTATTTGGCCTATGAAATTAGTGTAGGGCACAGGACCCTGGGATAGGCTTATGGACCCTTTTGGGGGGTGGCGCTGGTTGTAGATTTATAATTACAGATTGCTTGTCAAGCCATTGTATGTACTAGAAGCCACAGATCAGGAACACCTGCAATGGAATAAAGGAGCTACATGAGCCTTTGAAGAACTTGGTAAGGCTTTGATGACAGCACCTGCTTTAGGACTCCCAGATGTGAGTAAAACATGTTTTCTATTCTCTCACGAGAAGCAGGGAATAGCCTTGGGTATACTGGCACAGGATCTTGACCCGTACCAACGAGCAGCGGCCTATTTCTCCAAACAGTTAGACACAACTGCAAAGGAGTGGCCTGGATGCCTAGAGGCAGTTACAGCAGTGCTACTGAACACACAGGACGCCCACAAAATGGGTCAGGAAATGACTGAGCTAGTATCTCACACGGTGTCTACAATTCTAGAAGCAAAAGGGGGACATTGGCTTTCCCCACAAAGATTTCTCAAATATCAGGCTAAATCATCGTCACTAACATTGTCAATCCAGCTTCTTTCGTCGGTGGTCACATTGGAAAACCAGTTCATCATAATTGCCTGGAAACCATGGAAGCAACAAACTCCAGCTGAGCAGATCTAAAGGACAGTCCTATGGAGAACACTGAGAACTGCTTTATGGATGAAAGCAGCAATATCCTGAACAGTGAAAGGCATGCTGGTTATGCTATAACTACTAGCCATGAAGTGATGGAATCTGGACCTCTGCACAAGTAGGGGACGAAATTATGACTTCTTATATGGTAGCGTTGGATAAACAACTTAACAAAATTGGGAAACATGTTTGGAACTCAGAGTAGAGGTTTGGATGTGCCAGTTTATAACATCCAACTGGGAGATTATGTGTATGTGAAGTCTCTTGCGGAAAAGGACTTTGGAACAACAATAGGAAGGTCCATTTCAAGTCCTCTTGACATCTTTTACTGCTATCAAGATTAAAGAACAGAACACCCGGATCCATAATTCTATAGTGAGGAAAGCCTGCAAAGCACCATGAAGGGTAATCCAGGTGCAACCTGGAAAATTGTATTTCTTATGATCATAGCCTTAGCACACGGGTGGGATGAAAATTGGCATGGGCAAGATCTGAATAAAACCGTGGGGGACCCTTTAAATTGGTGCTCTGGAAGCAAACCAACCAGAGTATGTATATTACATTGCCCAGTTCTGCAAAACAGAGTTTAAGTTTGTAGTAATTAACCAAAACCTTTCTGAAATTCTATCAAAGAAATTTGGTTGTGTCTACCTTGACATGTTTTGGTCCTTCTGGACCTTCTGAGTGACCTTTTGGTCCCTTTGGTCCTTTTGGTCCTTCTGGGTGACCGGCCCGGATGGCATGTAGTACCTTCGCAAAATGAAAGCCAGAAGAAAAGACAAATGCTACAAGCGCAGTGAGCGGGGTCACTACACCAAAGAGTGCAAGTTCCCGTTGCAACCCAGAAGATGCCGTTGCTGCCGGAGCACCAGCCATATGGTCGCCAGCTGCCCCAAAAGAGCTTAGCAGCGCAGTAGACAAACACCGGGAGCCTGACTTTTGCATTAACATTAACAGTCTGTTTGAGAATAGAGATGGGTTTTCTCAGGTAGAAGTAGCATTGTTACCTGTGGCCAGAGAAAACATAGATAAAGGATCATCACATTAGTAAAAGAATTTACTAACCTCTTAGAAAAGGGGGGAATGATACTGGGAATTAACAATTAACTAATTAATACTTAAAGAACTAACACTTAAAGACAGTTAGAGAGCTAACACTTAGAAAGCTAACCCTTTAACCCAGATCCCTATTGCTTAGCCTTGCTTAGCTTTGTGTAATTTATTGTATGAGAAACAGGAGTTTGCTGACACCTTGCAAAGATAAAAATCCTTGGGTGCATCCTTGTTGCATCCTTGGGTGAACTAGATAACAGAAGGTGTAGACTATGGAAATGGTCTCCTCGCCTTCTCGGGGACAGGTTATGAAAATGCATAGGCGTTCCTAAAACTTTCACGAATATGTAACACTTTACTGCATTTAACCAAGCTCACAGCTACTGTAATTTTATGCATGTATCAGGTGAAATGATTTACAGTGTGTCCGGCGCCGTAAATGAATATGTAAATACATACCTTCTTAACTATCTGAAGGGTTGTAAGGTCATTTCCGCGACTCAGTAGAGCCTGACAGAGGCTGATAAAATGCGACAGAGCCTGAAGGATCTCAACAAAGCAATGCATAGCACGACAGGGCCTGACACAGCTTGACAGAGCCTTACATATCTCGACAGAACCTGACAGAGCCCTAGCAGGGCCCTAGCAGCCCAGAGACAGACTTTGTTGTGCCTTTGCGTGATCTGTCAGACCCTGTCAGGTTCTGTTGGGTTCTGTTGTCGTCTGTCAGGTTCTATCAGGCTCTCTCAGGCTTTGTTGGGCCTTGGCATGGTCTGTCAGGCTCTTTCAGGCTCTGTCATGATCTGTTGGGCCATATCAGGCTGTATCAGGCTTTTTGGGGGCATATAGGGCACTGTCAATCTGTGTCATGATTTGTTGTTGGAGAATGGCTTGGAAATGGGGGACATGGATCTGCGGACCGGTTGTACGAGCAGAGCCCATTCTGAAGACTTTAGCACAATTAGTAAGGTTAGGCCGCGGTGGGAACCGCTGACTGTTTCAGTAAAATCAGCAAGGTCACTGAGACCTTGGCAGAGTTTCACAAACAGCTTTCAACAGCACTACAATGTAGAATAAGCATAGCTAGCAGCTGCAAGTAGGAGGACCATGCAAATGTACTGTTAGAACTTAAGCCAATTAGTAGGTGACAGGTATGCATAATTATCATGAACTGTATAAGTATATGCTATTCGGGCTAATAAATCGAACTATGCTTTATCACTCATATTGAGTCGACCTGCGTATTCCTCCGCCGCTCAAAATTTGTCAGGCTCTGTCAAGCTCCTTTGGGCTCTTTCTGCCCTACCAGGCTTTTTCAGGCTTTGTAAAAGCCTCGTCATGCTCTGTCAGGCCTTCTCTGGCACTTTTTCAGCCTCTGTCAGGTCCTACCGGGCTATATCGTTCGCTATGAGGCACTGTCAAGATTTGTCAAAACCTGTTGAGCTGTGTTGGGCTCTGGCAGGCCCTGTAGTGCTCTCTCAAGGCCTCGTGGGCTCTGTCAAGCTTTACCGAGCTATGTTGGGCTCTGTCAGGTTTTGCCGGGCTCTATCAGGTTCTGTCAGGCTCTGCTGGGCTCGATCAGGTTCTGTCAGACTCTGCCGGGCTTTCTCAGGCACGATCAGTCTCTGTCAGGTGATGTCAAGATTTGTAGGGCTCTATCGCAATCTGTCAGACTCTGTAGGCCTCTGTCAATCCCTGTCAGGTTTTTTTCAGGCTCTTTCAGGTTCTGTCAGTATCTGTGTTGCTTTGCCGAGATCTGTCGATCTCTGTCAGGCTCTGTCAAGCTTTTTTAGGCTATTTCTGCCGGACCATGCTTTTTTCAGGCTCCGTAAAGCTCTTTCAGGCTCTGTCAGGCTCTGTAGGGCTCTGTCAATCCCTGTGAGATTTTGTCAGACTCTTTCAAGCCCTGTCGGTCTCTCTGTGACTTTGTTTAGATTTGTCGGTCTAGTCTCGGGCTCTGTCAGGTGCTGTCAGTCTCTGCCAAGCTCCTTTGATCTCTTTCTGCCCTACCAGGCTTTCTCAGGCTCTATAAAGCCTTGTCATGCTCTGTCAGGCCTTGTCAGGCTTTGTCAGGCTTTCTTGCAATTATTCAGGCTTTGTCAGGCTCTGTCAAGGTTTGTCGGACTCTGTTGGGTATTGTCGAGGTCTTTCAGGTTCCATTGGGCGCTGTTGGGTTCTTTCAAGCTTTTTGGGCCCTGTTGGGCTCTGTCAGGTTCTGTCGTGATCTGTAAGGCTCTCTCAAGCTGTGTCAAGCCCTGTCGTGCTCTGGCAAGCTTTGTTGAGCTCTTTCAGTCTCTGTTGCACTTTGTCGGACTCTGTCAGGCCCTACTGAACTCTGTAGTGTACTGTAAGGAGCTGTGGGGATTTGTCCAACCCTGTCGAGTTCTGCTGGGATCTGTCAGACCCTCTTGGTCTCTGTCGGGCTTTGTTGGGCCCTTTTAGGACTGTGTCAGGCTTTCTCAGATTGTGTCAGGTTCTTTTGGGCTCTGTCAAGATTTGTCAATATCTGTCAGACTCTGTCATGCTCTGTCGTGCCCTGGCGGGCTCTGTCTAGCTTTGTCGAGTTCTGTTGGGCTCTGTCGGGTTTATTTGAGCTCTATCAGGCTCTTACAGGCTCTGTCGGTCTCTGGCAAACTCTCTCGGGTTCTGTCAGGATCTGTCAGTCCCTTTCAGGCTCTGTCGGGTTTTGTTGGGCTCTATCAGACTCTTGCGGCCTCTGTTAGGTTCTCTCAGAATCTGTCAGGTCCTGTCGGACTCTGTCAGGACCTGTCAGGATCTGCTGGGTTTTCTCAAGCTTTGTAGGGCATGTAGGGCACTGTTAATGTGTGCCATGCCCTGTCGGGCTCTGTCGGGCCTTGTCAACCTCTGCCCAGGTCTTTTAGGCTATTATTTTGGGCTGTGATCAGCTCTACCGGGCTTAGTCAGCTTCTGTCGGACTCTGTAGGGCCTACTCACGCTCTGTCAGGTTTTGTTGGGCTCTGTCAGGCCCTATCAAGTGTTGTTGGGCAGTGTTGGGCTTTGTTGGCCTTTTGGATCACTGTCGGTCTTTGTTGGTTTCTGTCGGGCTTTGATGGCTTGTGTCAGGACCTGTGGGCCTCTGTAAGCCCCTTTCAGACTCTGTCTGTCTCTGTCACGATCTGTCAGGCTCTGTTGGGCTTTGTGAGGCTCTGTCTGGCTCTGCAGGGCTCTGTCAATCCCTGTCAGGTTTTGTCAGGCTCCCCGACAGGGATCAAAGGAGACTGACAGAGTGTTGGTTTCTGGCAGGCCCGTTCATGCTCTGTCAGTTCCTGGTGGGCTCTGTCGAGTTCTGTCAGGCCCTGTTGGGTTCTGTCAGAATCTGTTGAGATACTAGTGGAAATACAGCATTCAAAATTTCCTTGGAGATTTCTCACTTGAAGCAAGCAGATCTGCACCATCCAAGCAGCTTCTTGTAGGACATGCAACTAAACGGAATTCTCAGAAAACGTTATTTGAGCTTACAATTTACTTAATGAATCCTGACCCAAGAGACGTATAGGGCTTTCTGGCAAATACAAGAATTCATATGGTAAAACTTTGTTCCAAATTTGGCATTCCATTGGTCTCAAAAAAAGGCCTTTCTTTCATTCTCTCCCATGACCTCAAAAACTAGCACGGTGAATATACTGAGAAGTCTCTTACAAGTAGTTACCACAGAATAAGTCTATTAAAAAACATTTTTGCTTTAATTTCCCAGCTTCATTAGAACTATGGATCCACTGGTGATGCCTTTAAATTTAATCCTCAGATGCCTTCATGCAGTATTACAGTTCTCTAGCAGTAACATTGCTGGGGGGGAGGGGGTGGGGGGGAATAAAACCTCCCGCTCACCCCCATCTGAGATGGCAAGACCTCCAGCCCAGCATGAAAACAAATCAGTTCAAACTCCACATAAAACCAGCCTGGCTCCATTCCACACCCAAATTAGTACCAGTCTGACCCAGAGCAAGACTGAGCACTCTGACCCCCCAAAGCTGACCAGTGTGAAAAGACTGACTTCAGCAAGGAGGTAAAATGATGAGCTCTCTCCCCAGATGTGCCAGAACCTAAGAAACAAGACTGAAGCAAAAAGAAACAGCACCAACAACTCCTGATTCAAAGCTGAGAAGCAACACAGTGCCACAACAAGGATGGATGACAACACTCCAAGAAAAAAAAAAAGAAGGACGAGGAGGGAATAAAGCCCCCCTTTCTCTGCTTAGCAGTGGGCAACCAGCTTTTTCCTTATCTTTTTCCTTATATATATATATATTTTTTTTTTTTAAAAAAAACTTCTTGCTGCAGTTTAGATATATCCAAGGCCATGCAGGTGGCGTAATCACTGGTATGAATTGGGAGGCTCTGGCAAACTCCTCAGTTACAATGAGCTGGGTTTATCTTGTAGCTTGACAAAGGCCTGAAATTTATGTTCAAGCACAGGCCTGGGATAATTTGCTTTTTTGTTTTCCCATTTCATTCCAAACATAAAACCCTCTATACGCAACTCCAATTAGCTCAACAGTTGTTACATTCCTCAGCCCCATTTACCTTTTACAATTTACAGATGTCAAAAAACAGTATCTTAAACATCAATCCATTATTCCATTTTCCTAGACCTAAATCAGTTCATATTCTAGCAACTTTTAAATACAACCTCATACAATACCAAGTTCACATCCATCATAGCATTTAGGAGTTTTCTTTTGGTTTGGTTTGTGGTTTCTTCTTTGTTTGTTTGTTTTGTTTGTTTTTTTGCTTTCAATGCAAATCAGAGTTTAACAATTTAAATTCTTTTCTGGTCTCAAAATTACTAGGTAACAATATAAGCAATTACTCTAATGTGTAAGGATGCATCCTAAGGGGGAGCAAGGTGGTATTTTAGCAGTGGAAACTTTTCCCATTTTGTAATCATCTCCCCAAACAAAATTCTTTTGGTACCAAATAGAAATATGCAAATTAAAATGCTGAACTCAGATATGAAAACCAAATATCAAGTTCAAATATGCAGATGGATCACAGTTACACTTATTCAAGACAATATCTCAATTTTTGCATTGCATCTTTGGGCCGCTTACTGCTCAGCCAGGCAGAGGCACCGCTGGGTCTCCCTGACAAAACAGGTCAGCGGGCGCTGGAGCCCAATGGGCACCTGCCCCCACGCCGCCACAGCAAGCTGGACTAGGCAAGGCTTTTATTAGTGTCTCATCTGGTGTGCTACAACTGCTATCCCAAAAGCAGGATTCTTTACTTGATGTGCATACTGAAGAGCCAAATCCAGCACATTGAGATGAGACACAGCCTATCACAGAGTTGCGCAAGTCTGGATATTGGAATAGAGCTAGCATGCTAGAAAGAAAAGTAACAGCTACCACACACAAAATTTTACCATCACATTCACGCAGTAAATAACTAAATTACTCATGATCTTCTGTATTATCACAAAACGCACATTTTGAGTCCATGGATTCTCGTTATTTAACAGTCTATGAACTTACTGTACCACATAACAGACAAAGACCTATTAAACTGTAATATGCTTAAACAGATACCTACAAAGAAAACAGGTTAATGAGGAAAGCATCTTGCAGAGTTCAGCAAGTTTTCTATGACCTGTGTGTTATCAGTTAATTCTCAGCTTGTTGAAGTTCAAACCGTTCCACCTGTAAAACTGTCTGAAATGATTTAATCATCTCTTGTAGAGATTTATTTTGTCCTGCTCTTCACAGAATCACAGAATGTTAGGGATTGGAAGGGACCTCAAAAGATCATCTAGTCCAATCCCCCTGCTGGAGCAGGAACACCTAGATGAGGTTACACAGGAAGGCGTCCACGGAGGTTTTGAATGCCTCCAGAGTAGGAGACTCCACAACCTCCCCGGGCAGCCTGTTCCAGTGTTCTGTCACCCTCACTGAGAAGAAGTTTCTTCCCAAATTTAAGTGGAACATCTTGTGTTCCAGTTTTAACCCATTACCCCTTGTCCTACCGTTGGTTGTCACCTAGAAGAGCCTGGCTCCATCCTCATGACACTCACCCTTTACATATTTGTAAACATTAATATGGACACCCCTCAGTCTCCTCTTCTCCAAGCTACAGAGACCAAGCTCCCTCAGCCTTTCCTTGTAAGGGAGATGCTCCACTCCCTTAATCATCAAATTTGTTGCCCTACGCTGGATTCTCTCCAGCAGTTCCCTGTCCTTCTGGAACTGAGGGGCCCAGAACTGGACACAATATTCCATATGTGGTCTCACCAGGGCAGAGTAGAGGGGAAGGAGAACCTCTCTTGACCTACTAACTACCCCCTTTCTAATACACCCCAGGATGCCATTGGCCTTCTTGGCCACAAGGGCACAGTGCTGGCTCATGGTCATCCTGCTGTCCACCAGGAACTCCAGGTCCCTTTCCCCTACGCTGCTCTCTAATAGATCATTCCCCAACTTATACTGGAACCTCGGGTTGTTCCTACTAAGATGCAAGACTCTACACTTGCCCTTGTTATATTTCATTAAATTTTTCCCCACCCAACTCTCCAGCCCGTCCAGGTCATGCTGGATGGCAGCACAGCCTTCTGGTGTGTCAACCGCTCCTCCCAGCTTGGTGTCATCAGCAAACTTGCTGACAGTACACTCTATTCCCTCGTCCAAATCATTGATGAATATATTGAATAATATAGGCCCCAGTACTGAGCCCTGAGGCACTCCACTAGATACTGGCCTCCAACTAGACTCCGCCCCATTGACCATGACTCTCTGGTTTCTTCCCTTCAGCCTGTTCGCAGTCCACCTCATTACCCATTCATCCAGACCGCACTGCTGTGGGAGACTGTGTCAAATGCCTTACTGAAGTCAAGGTAGACCACATCCACCACTCTGCCATCATCCACCCATCTTGTTATGTCCTCATAAAAGTCAATGAGGTTGGTCAAGCACGACTTCCCCTTGGTGAAGCCATGTTGACTGCCCCTAATGACCCTCTTATCCCTGATATGCCTTGAGATGGCACCAAGGCTAAGTCATTCCATCAGTTTCCCAGGAACGGAGGTGAGGCTGACTGGTCTATAGTTAACTGGGTCCTCCTTCTTGCCCTTTTTGAAGACTGGAGTGACATTTGCTTTCTTCCAGTCCTCAGGCACCTCTCCCATTTCCCAGGACTTGGCAAAGATGATGGAGCGAGGTCCAGCAATGACCTCATCCAGCTCCCTCAGTACCTGCGGGTGCATCCCATCTGGACCCATGGATTTATGAATGTCCAGATTGCCTAATTGGTCCCTAACCCAGTCCTCATCAACCGAGGAAAACTCCTCCATTGTCCTGCCTTCCTCTGGGGCCTCAGGGGTACGGGGCTCCTCAGGACAGCCTCCAGCAGAGTAGACAGAGACAAAGAAGGCATTCAGTACCTCTGCCTTCTCTGTATCTTCTGTCACCAGGGCACCCACCCCGTTCATCAGTGGGCCTACATTGCCTCTGGTGTTAGTTTTATCTGCCATGTATTGGAAAAAGCTCTTCCTGTTGTCCTTGACCCCTCTCGCCAGGTTTACTTCCAAGGAGGCCTTAGCTTTCCTAGTTGCCTCCCTACATCCCCTGACAACAGCCTCATATTTTCCCCAAGTGGCCAGCCCCTCCTTCCATGATCTGTAAACTCTCCTCTGCCACTTGAGCATACCCAGCAGTTCCCTCTTTAACCACGCAGGTCTCCTGGTTCTCTTCCTTGACTTCCTACGTGTCAGGATGCTCTGATCTTGTGCCCGGTAGAAACAGTCCCTGAACACTAACCAACTATCTCTGGCCCCCTTACCTTCAAGCAGCCTTACCGATGGGATTTCCCTCAGCAATTGCCTGAAAAGGCCTAAGTTTGCCTTGCTGAAATCCAGGGTTGCAATTCTGCTTGCTATCCTGTTCCTGCCACACAAGATCCTGAACTCCGTCATCTCATGGTTGCTGCAACCAAGGCAGCCCTCAACCTTTACCGCTTCAACCAGACCCTTCTTGTTAGTGAGGATGAGGTCCAGCAGTGCACCTCTTCCAGTCGGCTCCTCCACCCTTTGCATCAGAAAGTTATCAAGGCACTGGAGGAACCTCCTAGACTGTGGATGGCTGGCTGAGTAGTCCTTCCAACAAACATCAGGGAAGTTAAAATCCCCCACCACAACCATGGCCTGTGATTTTGAGGCTGCTCTCAGCTGTCTGTAGAAGGCCTCATCAACTTCCTCACCCTGATCTGGTGGCCTATAATAGACACCCACAATAGTATCACCCTTGCCAGCCTGCCCCTTAATTTTCACCCATAGACTCTCAACTCGTTCCTCATCCGAGCCTGGACAATACTCAATACATTGTAGTTGCTCTCTCACGTAAAGAGTGACTCCGCCACCACGCCTGGCTGGCCTGTCTTCTCGCCTTAAAAACAACATTAATTGCAACAAAGTATTATACTTCAAGGTTCTATCCTCCAACCACTTTTCCCATTCATCTAACTTACACAGCAGCCACCATTGATCATAATATTTCACAAGATTTTCCTTTCTCATATTTCCAAGTGCTGTCCTAGGTTATAGAACACCTCCCAATACCGATTTCTTAAAAACACGACTGAAAACAATCATTACTGACACCATCTCGTAAGTAAAAACCATGAGAAGAGGGAGGGAGGAAGGGAGGGGAAGCACGGGGCTGCTTGCAGCACGAGTGGGAAAAGCGGGGAGAAGGCCCACAGTGTATCCACATAAACAATGTCACAAAGAAAGAACTGCAAACAACAACCAGTGACTCCTTCTGCTCTCTCGTGGAAGTTGGAGGGTTAAAAGGTGGTAGAGGCAGATACAAATTGGTAAAAAGAACTGATAGTACACAGGTTTACAACTTTAACATTCTCAGCTTTCACAGGTTCTTTGATCAAGACTCCAATCCTCTGGACTTGCTGTTCTCATCAGTGTTGGGCAATGGTACAGGAGGCCACCTGCTCGGCATCTTTCCTCCCCCCGCCCCAGACTGCTGAACCATCGGGGGTGCCGAAGGCACAGCAGGGGATGGAGTAGGGAGGACATTGAAAACATGAACTAGGTAAGATTCATAGCGATTTTCAGGATACTTATCAGGCTGCAACGCTGCAAAAATTCCGGCAGCAGCAGACCGTTCAGCCTTAAGATCTTTTAAGACGGTAATTATAAGCTTCCATGCAGTTGCTAATGATTTAGCTTCTTTATCTCCATTGCTGACTTTATCCCATAATTTCTGCCCTATATCGTCCCAAAGTTCAAGTTTAAGTTTTGAGTCACTAATGCTCTGTCCTGGTTTTGTTAAAAACAAGTTTCTCTTTTAGTGAATTTTTGCCTGTCAGCTAAAGCCTTCATATTAGCTGCATTTTCCTGGAGAACGCAACACATGTTTTGGTTAAACCTAGCAATGGAATGCAAACTTATTGATAAGCACGGATGGACATCTCGCGAGAGGGGCAACGAGAAAACTGATGACCGAGAGACTGACCAATGGTGTATAACATTCCATTCACGTGAATACTTCATATAAAGTGGGAGATCACGAGGATCTCGACCCTTTTTTCCTCGTGGCTGACATTAGGAGAGGATCTTGCTGGTCGTCCCTGAGAACTGAGGCCTAGTGACAGACTGAATCCAGCTCCGGTTGGCTGCAGTGTCCAATCCAGGACTTTGGGTGCTGGCTCTGCAGTTGCTGAGACTTAGAGGATTGGTTTTGTATATTTTGTATTATTTTCTCTGTTCTTATTAGTAGCATTAGTAAAACATCTTTAACTTTTCCAACTCTCTTCTCTCTGTCCTTCTTTCCCTCCCGATCGCCTGTCCTGAGTGGGAAGGGGAGAGAGGGAGGGGCAAAAGGGGGAAGTGGGGGGGAGAGGAGGTTAACAATACATCTGCCAGGGTTTGATTGTCACCCCGCACGCAATCTTAACCCTCGACAGATAATTGGCGTCCAACGTGGGGCAAGAGAAAGGGGTAAATTTGGAGATTTTTGGCTTTTCTACTGCTCTGACGTACCTTTCAATTTTCTTGGCACGGTGCCAACTCATAGAGTTGTGATACTCGCGCGTCTGCTTCGGATATGTTTTAGTGGTATTAAGGCAAAGTGAATTACATTGATTTAAAGATGTTATGGCAAAAGTTGTATCAGTTATTTTCTACATTGTGCTCGCTGATCCCATATCTGTGTTGGTGTTTCTTTCTAAATCGAAGTATTCATTATATAACAACAAGAAACTGGACAGCGGTCATGATGATACTGTGTGGTATGGCACTGGTTTATTTCATTATATTGCAGCCGCTAATGAATTTCTACTCGATTCTGCTTTACCTCGAAAAACCTCCAGGAGAGATTAAAGAGCAGAATGGCTCTGTATTTACTAATTGGTCAAGCGAATCTTTAGAAAGACTGACTAACAATACTTTTGTGTTTTCGCTAGGACAGTTTGCAAATGTTTTAGAGAACTTCGAATATCCTTGGAGCTTTGATAGAACTGTGATGGTGTTATCTGTTTTGCTGAATGTGTGTCAGTTTGTGTTACTGTTAAGAGAAATGAGGTTCAATAGGAGGTTTGCGTCTCTTTTTAGTCCTGAGATTTGCAGTGCGTCTTCGGAAGCTTTAGCAAAAAGCACTCCTAGCCGCTCGAGAAAAGGCAAAACAGCCAAAGCTGCTGCTGCAGCCACTGCCCCCCCAACCGCGGCTTCACAGGCTGAAGCTACAGCTCCTCCGCAGAGCTCCTCTGCCAAGGTTGCTGCAGATAACATTACCTCTCCAGCCTCAAAGGCTAACAAGGCAGCCCCCCCTTCTTCACACACTGCTCACTGTTGCTGCTGTAACCACAGCAATCACTGTGACAGTCATTCAGACTCTGGAAATGAATCAAATGATGGTGAACCCATATCAGCATCAGTTGCCGGTTGTAAGAAAGTCACTAGAAAGACTACCCGTGCAGCAGGTGATGGCACAGGGCCAACATCAACCCAAGAGGCATCATCAGGACAGGGTGGAGATGAAGTGACCACCACTCGGTCCTTTTCTCCAGGTGAGCTGAGAGATCTGCAAAAAGACTTTAGTCGTCGTGAAGGCGAGAATATTTTAACCTGGCTGCTGCGATGCTGGGACAATGCGGCAGAAACAATTGAATTAGAAGGTGGTGAAGCCAGGCAGCTG
The DNA here is from genome assembly GCF_037038585.1 of Patagioenas fasciata. Lineage (NCBI taxonomy): Eukaryota > Metazoa > Chordata > Aves > Columbiformes > Columbidae > Patagioenas > Patagioenas fasciata. The sequence continues at coordinate 28,767,089 of NC_092559.1, forward strand.
GGATCTCTGTCAAAAGATTCCACCATTGATAGGGCAATTTCAAGAGAGTCTAATGCCGCTACTCTCTGGACCTGACTCCTGGCAGCTATGAAAGTCAGATTTCCCTACAAGGAAGATTGTATATCCAAGTTAGGGAAATGGAATACTATGGAGAGAGGTATCCAGTTCCTGAGAGAATTAGCTGCGCGAGAGATCATCTATCTAGGACCAAACAGCCAAGAGGGGACAGACCCAGATAGAATCAATTATACAAAATCTATGTGGTGCAGATTTGTACAAAGTGCACCACCTGCATATGCTAAGTCATTGGCAGGAATGGTCTGGTCAGCTAGAGGTGCACAAGAAATTAATGAAGTGATTGAGCAGCTCCGGTGCTTTGAGGACAGCCTTGCTGGTTCTCTACGGGCTTGTGTCTCTGCTGTGGAGAAACTGTGTGAAAAATCTGATGACCGGTTTGAAAAGCTGTTGCAAGAAATCAAAGAGCTCAGAGAAGACACATACCATTCACGACCTGCACAAACCTATGTTTCAGCTGTTAGGAGAAGGCGTTTCCAATCTCAAGAGAGAGGGCAGAGACAGCCCACAAAAAGAGGTTCACTGTGGTTCTTCCTACATGAACAGGGAGAAAACATGAATAAGCGGCATGGAAGGTCTACCTCAGAACTTCAAGAACGAGTACGTGAGATAAAAGGAAAAACTCCTAGGAAGGTGGCTGCTCCAGTTTACAAAAGGAGCAGAAGAGATTCTGATGCTCTTGAAGGAACCTCTAATTCACACCCAGAGACTGTGCAAAACAGGAATTAGAGGTGCCCTGCCTCCAACCAGGTGGAGGAAAGGGATAACAGAGTTTATTGGACTGTACAAATACTATGGCCTGGTACAACACAACCCCAGGAGTACAAAGCTTTAGTGGACACTGGTGCTCAGTGCACAATAATTCCTTCTAATTATAAAGGAACGCAATCCATCAATATTGTTGGAGTGACTGGGGGATCCCAGGAGCTGACTGTTGTAGAGGCTGAAATGAGCCTAACTGGAAAAAACTGGCAAAAGCATCCCATTGTGACTGGTCCAGATGCTCCGTGTATCCTTGGTATAGACTACCTCAGGAGAGGGTATTTTAAGGACCCAAAAGGGTATAGGTGGGCATTTGGTATAGCAGCTGTGGACACTGAGAAAATTGAACAGCTGTCTGATTTGCCTGGTCTTTCAGATGACCCTTCTGTTGTAGGACTGCTGATGGTTGACGATCAGCAGGTGCCAATTGCTACCACGACGGTGCATCGCCGGCAATATCGCACCAATCGAGACTCTTTGATTCCTATCCAGAAGCTGATCCGTCAATTGGAAAGCCAGGGTGTGATCAGTAAGACTCGCTCACCTTTTAACAGCCCAATCTGGCCAGTGCGTAAGTCTAGTGACGAGTGGAGACTAACTGTAGACTATCGTGGCCTGAATGAAGTTACACCACCACTGAGTGCTGCTGTGCCTGACATGCTAGAACTGTAATTTGAACTGGAGTCAAAGGCAGCCAAGTGGTATGCTACAACTGACATTGCTAATGCATTTTTCTCTATTCCTGTAGCAGCAGAGTGCAGGCCGCAGTTTGCTTTCACCTGGAGGGGCATCCAGTATACATGGAATCGCTTGCCCCAGGGGTGGAAACACAGTCCTATCATCTACCATGGACTGATCCAGACCACGCTGGAGCAAGGTGAAGCTCCAGAATACTTGCAATATATTGATGACATCATCGTAGGGGGCGACACAGCGAAAGAAGTCTTCGAGAAAGGTGAGAGAATAATTCATATTCTTTTGGATGCTGGTTTTGCCATAAAACGGAGCAAGGTCAAGGGACCTGCACGAGAGATCCAGTTTTTAGGAATAAAATGGCAAGATGGCCGTCGTCAGATCCCAATGGATGTGATCAACAAAATTGCAGCAATGTCTCCACCTACTAATAAAAAGGAGACACAGAGTTTCTTGGGCATTGTAGGTTTTTGGAGAATGCATATTCCTGACTACAGCCACATTGTGAGCCCTCTCTATCGAGTGACTCGTAAGAAGAACCAATTTGAGTGGGGCCCTGAACAACGACAAGACTTTGAACAAATTAAGCGTGAGATAACTCATGCGGTGGCCCTTGGACCAGTCCGAACTGGAGTAGATGTTAAAAATGTGCTCTACACTGCAGCCGGAGATAATGGACTTACCTGGAGCCTCTGGCAGAAAGCACCAGGAGAAACCCGAGGTTGACCCTTAGGTTTTTGGAGTCGAGGATACAAAGGATCTGAGGCCAACTATACTCCAACTGAAAAGGAGATACTAGCAGCATCTGAAGGAGTTTGAGCTGCTTCAGAAGTGATCGGCACTGAAGCACAGCTCCTCCTGGCACCTCGACTGCCGGTGCTGAGCTGGATGTTCAAAGGGACGGTTCCCTCTCCACATCATGCAACCGAAGTTACGTGGAGTAAATGGATTGCACTGATCACACAACGAGCTCGAATTGGAAGTCCCAACCGTCCAGGGATATTAGAAGTTATTACAGACTGGTCAGAAAGCAAAGACTTTGGGATGTCTCCAGATGAGGATGAAGTAAAACGTGCTGAAGAAGCACCACCATATAATATGCTTTCAGAGACTGATAAGCAGTATGCACTGTTCACAGATGGATCCTGTCGTCTTGTAGGAAAACATCGAAGGTGGAAAGCTGCTGTGTGGAGTCCCACACGACAAGTTACAGAAGCCACTGAAGGACAAGGTGAATCCAGTCAGTTTGCAGAAGTGAAAGCCATCCAGCTGGCTTTGGACATTGCTGAACGAGAGAAGTGGCCAATACTTTATCTCTATACTGACTCATGGATGGTAGCAAATGCCTTGTGGGGGTGGCTACAGCAATGGAAGAAAAGCAACTGGCAGCGCAGAGGTAAACCCATTTGGGCTGCCACACTGTGGCAAGACATTGCTGCTCGGCTAGAGAGCCTGCCTGTGAAAGTTCGGCATGTAGATGCTCATGTACCTAAAAGTCGAGCCACCGAGGAACATCTAAACAACCAACAAGCAGATCAAGCTGCTAAGATTAAAGTAGCTGAGATGGACTTGGACTGGCAACATAAAGGTGAACTTTTCCTAGCTCGGTGGGCCCATGATGCTTCAGGGCATCAAGGTAGAGATGCAACATACAAATGGGCTCGTGATCAAGGGGTGGATTTAACTATGGACACTATTTCACAGGTTATTCATGAATGTGAAACTTGCGCTGAAATCAAACAAGCAAAACGGTTAAAACCTGTATGGTATGGGGGGCGATGGTTAAAGTATAAGTATGGAGAAGCTTGGCAGATTGATTATATGACACTTCCACAAACACGTCAAGGTAAGCGTTATGTACTTACAATGGTGGAAGCAACCACTGGATGGTTGGAAACATATGCCGTACCTCATGCTACAGCCCGAAATACTATCTTGGGCCTTGAAAAGCAAGTCCTTTGGCGGCACGGTACGCCAGAAAGAATTGAATCAGACAATGGTACTCATTTCAAAAACAGTACTATAGACAATTGGGCCAAAGAACATGGTATTGAGTGGGTATATCATATTCCATATCATGCACCAGCCTCTGGGAAAATTGAAAGGTACAATGGTTTGTTAAAAACTACACTAAAGGCACTTGGTGGTGGAACCTTTAAAAACTGGGATTCACATTTAGCAAAAGCCACTTGGTTGGTCAACACTAGGGGATCAACCAATCGAGCCGGGCCTGCCCAATCAGAAATTCTACGGACTGTAGAAGGAGATGAAGTCCCTGTAGTACACATGAAAAATATGTTAGGAAAGGCAGTCTGGGTTACTCCTGCCTCAGGCAAAGGCAAACCTATTCGTGGGATTGTTTTTGCCCAGGGACCTGGCAGCACCTGGTGGGTGATGCTTAAGGATGGAGAAGTTCGGTGTGTACCTCAAGGGGATTTGATTCTAGGTGAAAATATGCAATGCTGAACTGTATGATGTGAATTGCCGCACTAACAATGTTTAATAAGTGTCTTTCAGATCAAGACAATGGTGATGAAACTAGAGCTAGCTTCTTCGAGTGGCGCCCGACACCTTCTTCGAAGTTGGTGTCCTTAACCCACAAACAGTGGTCATGAGATGCACTTGTACCATTTTTCCTGCCCTGGGAGACTGTTGTGACAAAATGAACTTAATGAACTTTTCAAAGGATGGTCCACTGATTAATTACTCCTGTGTATATATGTACATATGTGTGTATATATATATATATATATATATATAGTAGTAGTGATTAATTAGATTGTATTGATAGATTGTATTGATAAGGTTTAAGTATTCAGTGAATGTCATATTATAAGGGGTGGAATGTTCTGGTTTTGTTAAAAACAAGTTTCTCTTTTAGTGAATTTTTGCCTGTCAGCTAAAGCCTTCATATTAGCTGCATTTTCCTGGAGAACCCAACACATGTTTTGGTTAAACCTAGGAATGGAATGCAAACTTATTGATAAGCATGGATGGACATCTCGCGAGAGGGGCAACGAGAAAACTGATGACCGAGAGACTGACCAATGGTGTATAACATTCCATTCACGTGAATACTTCATATAAAGTGGGAGATCACGAGGATCTCGGCCCTTTTTTCCTCATGGCTGACATTAGGAGAGGACCTTGCTGGTCGTCCCTGCGAACTGAGGCCTAGTGACAGACTGAATCCAGCTCCGGTTGGCTACAGAGTCCAATCCAGGACTTTGGGTGCTGGCTCTGCAGTTGCTGAGACTTAGAGGATTGGTTTTGTATATTTTGTATTATTTTCTCTGTTCTTATTAGTAGCATTAGTAAAACATCTTTAACTTTTCCAACTCTCTTCTCTCTGTCCTTCCTTCCCTCCCGATCGCCTGTCCTGAGTGGGAAGGGGAGAGAGGGAGGGGCAAAAGGGGGAAGTGGGGGGGAGAGGAGGTTAACAATACATCTGCCAGGGTTTGATTGTCACCCCGCAATCTTAACCCTCGACATGCTCATAACAGTCTTTTCAGGTTTTAATTGCTTCAGTGTAGTAATTATCAGTTTCGGGGCGGTTACAAGACCGAGAATATATTTTTCACTGCAACTGATCGCCTTCCACAACACAGTTCCCACTTTTTCCCAAGTCTCTATTTGAAAAGCTCCTGACAGATCAGCAGGAAACCCATTGCCTCTCCACCAAATTCAAAGTTTTTTGACGTTACTCTCCTCATAGTTCACCCTTCTCATAGAGAGGATATGCGAGAGGAGTCGCACTATTTCTTCTTCTTCTTTAAAAATATTCTGCCCCATCTCCTCTCGCCCCCAGCTGCTCACCTCTTTGGGTGTCCGTTGCAACAATATCGGATCCTCTATCTCTCCTCTGTCACTTCTGTAGCGATCAATCAGGAGACACGCAGCCTGCAGACTACGTCCCGATCACGGTCCAGCCATGCCGTCTCCAGCTGGTGCTCGCTCCTCGCAGCAGTTGTCCCCTCGCCGTAAATTCTCCTTGCATATCACGTCGGCATCGCCACTTGCGAGCGTGAAAAATCATGGACTCCACACAATCCAATATGAATTCAAGCGAAGCCATTTATTACAGAAACAAGCCTCCTTATATATGCAGTTATTTCCTGATCACGCGTCCACGCTCCAAGCATGCATTAGCTGATTGGACATTGTCTATGTTCATGAGCTGTCTACGCGCCCAAGTCTCACTGCTAATAGGTCTGTTGATTTATGTTGTGTTCTCAGCTTTCCAAGGTGGCCTTGAAATTCTTTTGGGCCTGGGTAGTTTAATAACAAATCTCCATCTAAGAGAAACCCATCCACACAGTAACTTCAAGAAAATTCAAAAACATCCAAAACACTTCAAAAACTGATCATGGAGAGCTCTGGTTCCCCAATGAGTAAATTTAGGATTCCCTTAACCTAATTTTTGGGGACTATCTCTCTACTATCCGGTAAAAAAAATAACATCCCCCATTCTTGAGATCTGCACCTATCCGTTGTCTACAATATCCTAACAATCCTAACAATTGTCTTTTCCCTTTTATAAACCAATGTCCTAAATATTTTACGTCTGGTTCTACAAACTTCAATTTACTCTCTGATACTTTTAATCCTTTGTGTCTAAAAAAGTTCAATAATCCTATGGTTCTTTTTCATACTGTCTCTTCTGCTTCGTTCCGGCAATTAATAAGTCGTCTATTATATTAACTTTACCCCAGAAGGGGGTTCAAATTCTAACAATAGTTTTTCTAACACTTATCCAAATAAATTTGGTAATTCTGTAAAACCCTGTGACGATACGGTCTATCTTAATTGTTGTTTTCGTCCCATTCAAAAACAAAATAATTCCTGCTACTCTCATCTAAGGGGCAGGCCCAAAATACATCTTTTAGATTTACTACGCTATACTAAATGTTTTCTGGGGACATCTGGTTTAGCAATATATATAGATTTGCTACCACAGGAAATCGGGATATGGTTGGTTTTGACTTTGTCCTGTGGCGTTATCACATATAGTTTTACTTTTAATATTCCCTGTTCAATTTCTATAGTCATGCCTAATGCCACAATTAAATCTCTCCCCAATAGATTATTTTCAGCCTCTGGGACTAATAAGAAGTCATTTAGGCAATTTCTTATTTAGATTCAATTTCCACATAATCCAGTATGAGAACTTTGAAGGGTTCTCCCTTTGCTTCCACTACGAGGGCAGTCTTCTTTAAAATGCATCCTCTGGGAAGGTAGACCTTCCTACCCCCGTATCCACCAAAAAGATCACTTCTTCTTTATGGGGGCCTATCTTGAGTTTTATTAAGGGCTCTGTTGTTGTCTTTGCCCCTAATATATATAGAGCCCCTGCTCCTCTAAACATCTTCTCATTTTGCTCTCTATTTCTACAACTTCACTGCATATGTCCCTTTTTCCCACAATAATAACAACAAATAGGGACATTCTCTCTCTGTATTCGATTCATAGGAGGTCTGTTTACCGGGACCGATCTCCCCCTTTGTTCATTTTGTTCTTCTCTAACCGGTGTTAGTTTCTCTGCCTTTTGAGTCTCCCTTACTGCGGCTACTAAGAATTTTTTCCTTTGCTCTTTGTTTCTCCCCATCTCTTTGAGTTTTTCTAATTTCTTTCTTATATCTCCCCAGGATTTTGCTACAAACTGGGGGTCTACTCCTGAGTATATTTATCCTTTTTCTCAAAAACATATATTTCTACAGTTCTCAAACTTCCTTCCCAGCATGAAACATATCGCTTTCTTCTTGACCAAAAAGTTCTTTACCATTTACATACAGTAATAGACCATTTTCTCTTTACCCTTCCCCTGGGTAAATTCTTCATTCCAAAATTCTAACGTGACACCCCCCCCTCCCCCCGCCAGGGACTGTCAGGGGGGTTTCTCTGGCAGGTTGCTCCCCTCCAACCTCTTGGGCCCCTTCCGTGGGTCCCGCTAGACCTAAGGACTTGCTTGTTCCCTGGCCTATCCTGACTGGTTCACAACGTGTGACTCGAATCCATGACCAAAACAAACTCTTCACTCGCTTTGTCCCTTCAGTGGCCAAGCCCCTTGTGGGGTGTTGGAACCGCAATTAGAAGGACTCCGCACTCGCTTTGCAACCAGGTTGTGTTTCAGCCAACACCAGTCACACACACCACCCGACCCAGCGGTACTTACAGTCCACTTTTCCCGTTGGGAACTTCATGCTCTCTGGATTACGGGTGAACTGCAGTATGGGGAGGAGCTCAGTTCTTTTGTTTATGCTTTATCATGTAATAACGTTGGATCTCCAGACACTCCGAGCACTAGGGCCACTGGTTAGAGTGGGGCGCCTCCCCGAGCTCAGAGTGGTGCAGAGATATCCAAGGTTATCACGTTGGGGTCACCAATTGAAATAAACAACTCAGGCTACTCCAATCATGGATAGCAGCACCTCATGCAATTTATTACAATGTGTTCGATAATAGAATAAGCAAAACAGTGCTGGGTGTGCAGGGAACCTGCGCTCCACAAACACGCACACTAAGATCTCCAAACTGGCCCTTTTTATTGTCTTTGAGTTCCGGATTTCGGCTAGTTTCATCCTATTTTCGTTTCTTCGGTATTACTTGTTCTTTCCTTTGCGGTCTTCAGGAGGCCTTCTTGCGGTTGGTCATTCTGGAGGAAGTTCCTCTTTCTTCCTCCGTGTCTTCTTACCTTGTGACCTTCTAGTTTCACAACTAGTCTTACAGTTGGTTTAAAGCAAGCCAGGTTTACAATTAGCCACACAGTTTGCTCAAAGCTTAGCCTGATTTCCTTTGTCCTAGTGACAGAGAGAATTGACAATTAACTAATTAACACCTAAAGAACTAACACTTGACACTTAGAGAGCTAACCCTTTAACCCACATCACTATGGCCTAGCCTTGCTTAACTCTGTGTAACATATTGTACGAAAAACGGGACTTCACTGACACCTTGCAAAAATAATAATCCTTGGGTGAATCCTTGGCGCATCCTTCGGTAAACTAGATTACAGAAACTTCGGCACAGGACAGGAGATGCCTAACCAACTCATCACACTGTACCAAAGGTGACCATGTACAAAGAAAGAGGACCCGTGTTAACTGTCGTGGTTGAGACGGACAAACGACATAGACCAAGTTCTTCCAGGATGAAAGTAGTAGATGCCATTTATTGCCACAAGTGCATTTTTATACAGTTTTACCAATTCATGTGTCTCTTCACTATTGGTTACAAGTTACAGCAGTAACATCTCATTGGCTAATTTTGCTATCATCAGTGTTACTCTTCTACTCCCTTCTCTCTCACGGGTACATCCTTAACATCTCCGGATACTCCTTTACTCACGGGTAGACCTTCATATCTTCAAGGCTAATTTCTGTTCCCATGCCCTCCATCAGGGAATCCACGGACCCACCGTAGTCCCCCACAATTCCCCCTTTTTGTTTTTGTGCTAAAAAAATTGCCTTCATTGTCGACTGCAGGGCCCTTTGCAGCAGAGAAATCATGCATGGCAACATTAGTAACACAACCACAACAATCATCAAAACAATCAGTCCCGTTTTCACTACTGATAGCAACCATCCTAAAAACCTCCAACCACTAAGCAATTTATTTAACAAATCCCATGAAAAATCTTCACACCCATGTCCTTTAGCTAATAACAAAAAGTCTATTGCGGCTCTACTCTGTCATGTGGCATGTCTTACAGAATCTACATCTAACAAAAGTCCACTTAAAGCCTTAGAAGTTCTGTTAGTTTGCTTAACTAACCAGCATCCTAATTTTTCTAAAGTATTTAAAGCTTTAGCTGTGCCAACACCAGATACATGAGGTTCTAAACCCCCTAACCCTGATCCCCAAAAGTCTACATTATCATCACATTTGACTCATATACATGCAAAAAGTATTTTTCTCGTCTTGCTCTTCTGTGATCTATTATCATAGATACATTGGGTGTTAAGAGAGTTAATAGTCCCAAAATACACAGTCCTCCAACAGCATTAGAAGGAATTCCTGGCCAGACTCTATCTCCACAGATCAAGAATACACCATACAGGAGGTTTTTGGGGTCGCTGTCCCACACTATCAATGACACCCCTTGGATTCTTCTGCGAGGCGTTACACCATCGAGTTTCATTTCTATAGTCACCAAGGGTAGCACTAACATTTTGCAGTCTTATCCATTCATGTTCTCGTATATTGTTCTGACACTTTTCACAAACCAGGTTGATACAAGCGTCCATGGACATAGATGCCAGCAATTCCAGTTCCTGTGGTTCAATATCTGCTTCCAGGAGGTAATTAATCCAAAGTGCCATGTTGGTATTACTACAGTTCGTTGCAATGCCTTTGCACCAATCACTATTTTGAAACAGTTGTGGGATGCTGCTGTAGTTATCAAGGGGGATGCCAACCAAGCATGTGTGGAACAGGTTTTCCAGAGATGCCATAACTAGGCATATAGAGTCCTGGTCAGTCATGTTGGCTAAAGTAATCCACGTTAGTCTTTGTCTGTGCAGGCATCCAAAGCGCAGCAGATGCAGCAATCATTGCCAGGAAGATAACACAGATTTCACATTTCATGCTGGCAACCATTGCGGCCCTTGATCTGTAAGGACACAAGCATAGCCTCTCCCCCAGGTTATCAATTGATGTGGCCTTTTCCATTGACCATTAACTAGTGATTTGACCACAACTAACGTAGGTTCCTTCTGATTTAGCATGTTTTTGGGTCACACTTGCAAAGTGTTTCATCACATACAATGCTTTTGACAATTGGTTTTGTGGTGTTTTCCCTACTTCTCCCCCCTTTTTGTTTAAAAAAAGAAAAAAAACAAAAACACAGTTCAGAATCAGATACGTACGTTGGACCTCGACTACGTACTCAGAATCTCAAATCAATTTTAGAGGTTCCTCCTTAAAAAGCTCTAAGTAATGTAAGGCTGCACCAAGTTCTACTAATTGGGTTGAACCTTCAATAATTTTTACAGAATGATGCCAATTGTTATCTTCACACCAAACCACTACAGCTTTATGAGACTTTCCTGAACCCTCAACAAAAACTGTGCAAGTATGTAGGATCAGACCAGATACACGTATGGCCTATGACCTGATGTTAAAGAATTGCAGGTTCTGCAGCAATTTACATTTTACATTTATGCATGCCAAAAGCTGTGCTGTTAAGAAAACCAGCTAGTGCAATTTACAAAGACATAGATTGCAAATAAAAAAAAATCAAAATTAAGCTTCACAAATGGTACATGTATGACAAAAGGATCATGGCCTTTTGAGACTTAAATTCATTCCCTGCTTTTCTTGATCAGAGTAACAATCAGTATATCAGTCTGTTAGCAATCTCATCATACTGTCCCACAAGAGCCACAGGTTTTTTCTATGTTGTAGCTGTAAACAGACAAATCTGCAAGTCCAATCGAATGCAGTCAGCCTGTAAGGTTGTCATAAATTTATTCCTCAAAATCTCTAACTCCATTTTGGCTGTCATATTTATTGGATATTGTTTTCCCTTACCAGATCGAAGTCCTGTTTCAGATCTATCAGTGCAGTGTTTGCTTTATCGAAACACTGACTCTTAATATTAGTGGAAATAGAGCATTCAAAATTTCCCTGGAAATTTTTCACTTGCACAAGTAGATCTGCACCATCCAAGCAGCTTCTTGTAGGACATGTAACTAAACAGAATTCTCAGAAAACGTTATTTCAGCTTACAATTTACTTAACAAATCTTGACCCAAGAGAGGTACAGGGCTTTCTGGCAAATACAAGAATTCATGTATTAAAACTTTGTTCCGAATTTGGCATTCTATTAGTCTCAAAAAACAGCTTTTCTTTCGTTTTCTCCCATGACCTCAAAAACTAGCACAGTGAATTTACTAAGAAGTCTCTTACAACCAGTTACCACAGAATGAGGAGACTTAGGGGTGACCTTATTAATGTTTATAAATATATAAAGGGTGAGTGCCACGAGGATGGAACCAGGCTCTTCTCAGTGGCAAACAATGATAGGACAAGGGGTAATGGGATCAAGCTGGAACACAAGAGGTTCCACTTAAATTTGAGAAAGAACTTCTTCTCAGTGAGGGTGACAGAGCACTGGAACAGGTTGCCCAGGGAGGTTGTGGAGTCTCCTTCCCTGGAGACATTCAAAGCCCGCCTGGACATGTTCCTTTGCGACCTCTCCTAGGCGTTCCTGCCCCAGCAGGGAGATAGGACTGGATGGTCTTTTCAGGTCCCTTCCAATCCCAAACATACTGTGATACTGTGATATATATATATATATATATATATAATATTTTTGTTTAATTTCCCAGCTTCATTAGAAGTATGGATCCACTGGTGATGCCTTTAAATTTCACCCTCAGACTCCTTCATGCAGTATTACAGGTCTCTAGCAGTAACATTGCTTAGGGGAGGGGCGCGGGGGGGAATAAAACCTCCCTCTCACCCCCATCTGAGATGGGAAGACGTCCAGCTCAACATGAAAACAAATCAGTTTGAACTCCACATCAAACCAGCCTGGCTCTACTCCACACCCAAATGAGTACCAGTCTGACCCAGAGAAGTACTGAGCGCTCTGACCCCCAAAAGCTGACCAGTGTGAAAAGACTGACTTCAGCAAGGAGGTAAAATGATGAGCTCTTTCCTAAGATGTGCCAAAACCTAAGAAACAAGACAGAAGCAAAAAGAAACAACACCAACAACCCCTCATTCAATGTCGAGAAGCAACACAGTGCCACAACAAGGATGGGTGACAATACTCCAGGGAACATAAAAGACAGAGCAGGGGGACTAAAGCCCCCCTTTCTCCGCTTAGCAGCAGGAAGACAGGTTGTTTGTGGTTTTTTTTTTTCTGCAGTTCAGATGTACCAAGGCCACGCAGCTGGCGTAATCGCTGGTATGAAGTAGGAGGCTCTGGCAAACTCCTCGCAGCTCGACACAGGCCTGGGATATTTTGCTTTTTTGTTTTCCCATTTCATTTCAACCATAATACACTTCATATGCAATTTCAAGCAGCTCAGCAATAGTTACATTCCTCAGCCCCATTTACGTTTCACAAGTTACAGATGTCAAAAAACCAGCATATTAAACATCAATCCATTATTTGAGTTTCTTACATCCAAATCAGTTCATACTGTAGCAACTTTTAAATACATCTTCATACAATACCAAGTTCACATCCATCGTAACATTTAAGTGTGGGGTTTTTTTGTTTTTTTTGTTTTTTTTCCAATGCAAATCAGAGTTTAACAATTTAAATTCTTTTCTGGTCTCAAAATTACTAGATAACAATAGAAGCAATTACTCTAATGCGGAAGGATGCATCCTAAGGGGGAGCAAGGTGGAATTTTAGTAATGGAACCGGTTCCCATTTTGTAATTATCTCCCCCAACAAATTTATTTTGGTACCAAATATAAATATGCAAATTAAAATACTGAGCTCAGATATGAAAACCAAATACCAAGTTCAAATATGCAGACAGATCAGAGTTACACTTATTCAAGACAATATCTCGATTTTAGCATTGCACCTTTGAACCACTTACTGCTCAGCCAGGTAGTGGTGCTGCTGGGTCTCCCTGACAAAACAGGTCAGTGTGCGCTGGAGCCCCATCGGCACCGGCCCCCCCCGCCGCTGCAGCAAGCTGGACCGGGCAAGGCTTTTATCAGTGTCTCATCTGGGGTGCTACAACTGTTATCCCAAAACCAGGGTTCTTTACTTGGTGTGCATACACAAGAGCCAAATTTAGTACATAGTGATGAAACACAGCCCATCACAGAGTTGTGCAAGTCTGAATGCCGGAATAAAGCTAGTGTGCTAGAAAGAAAAATAACAGCTACTACACACAAAATTTTACCATCACATTCACACAGTAAAGAACTAAATTACTCATGATCTTCTGTATTATCACAAAACGCACATTTTGAGTCTCATTCTCGTTATTTAACAGTCTGTGAAATCACTGGACCACACAACAAAGGCCTACTAAAACTGCAACATGCTTAAATAGATACCCACAAAGAAAACAGGTTAATGAGGAGAGCATATTGCAGACTTCAGCAAGTTTACTGTGACCTGTGTGTTATCAGTTAACTCTCTCTCAGCTTGTTGAAGTTCAAACCATTCCACCTGTAAAACTGTCTGAAATGATTCGATGATCTCTTGTAGAGTTTTATTTTTCTCCTGTTCTTCTCACTTTAGAAACAACAAAGAGTTATACTTCAAGGTTCTATTCTCCGGACACTTTTCCCAATCATCAAACTTACACAGCAGCCACCATTTATTACAATATTTCACAAGATTTTCCTTCCTCATATTTCCAAGTGCTTTCCTATGTTCTAAAACACCTCCCAATACCGATTTCTTATGAACACGACTGAAAACAGTCATTCCTGACCCCATCTCGTAACTAGAAACTACGAGAAGAGGGAGGGAGGGGGGGAAAGCACAGGGCTGCTTGCAGCGCAAGTGGGAAAAGTGGGGAGAAGGTTTTACGGCGCACTTATACCACAAAGAAACAATTCTAACAACGACCAGTGAAACAATTAACTCACATTCCTGACAAGCTGCTTGATTTTCAGAGAGGCAACACACAGAAACACATAATATGTACTGTAAAACTCGCAGATAATATGTTGATAGCAAACATTAGCATTCTCTACTGCTAATTTCAACACCAGTGCTTCCTTAGCTTCTAAGTTTTCAACCTGCTTATTGATGGCCTCTTGAAGATGGTCAATAAATTGCATGTAATTCTCATTGGGACCCTGATTAATAGTTGCAAATGATTTGGCTGCTTTGTCGGTTTCAGGCACCTTTATCATAGCTTGATATGCGAGGTCTCTTGACTGCCTCAGGATTTCAGGAATTTATCGTGCCTGTAATTGTGGTGTGTCAATTAGTGTCTCTTCCAAGTGTTGGGGGTTAAATCCCAGCTTTTTGGTAAGTTCGGTTTACGCTCTGAAACTCTACCCCCACCCTCAGGATTTTGCTCTGCAGCAGCGTGGGAGGGGGGCGGGGGCAGGCTGAGGGGACCTAGGTGTATAGAAATTACGTTATTTGGCTCACTCTGGCTCACCACAGGAGGATCTTCCTCACCTAAATCTCCAGGCAAGGGGGGATAGGAAAAAAAAAAGTCCACTTTTTCATTCTGCGACTGATAGCAGCGGGGCAGAAGGTTGAACTGTGACCAATGGCGGTGACGCAGACGGCGGAACCGCGATTGATGATGGTGGAGCACATGTTTGAACCGTGATTGATGACGGCGGAGCAGTCGGTTGAATGCACTACTCTGACCGGTGCTCCGGGGGCCCCTCCCGAGATCGTATATAACCCAACGCTGTTTTTTCATGTGAGTCTTTCATAGCTTTTATCTGATCTCGGGGCCACACATACGTACGCTCCTCCTCTATTCCCTTTAACTTTCCAAGAAAGTGTCGCGGATCCTTATCCGTATCAGATAATATGGACTTGGGCGGTGTTGACAAACCTTTAGTAACAGGGAGAGTTGGAGTAGTACTTAATCTCGCCTTTTCCTCTGAATCTGGCCCAGGAGAGCCAGGAAGACCATCCCTCCCCGCTGTCTCTGCATGTTCCCGTTGCTCTTTTAATCCTCTGAAAGTCTCTAGCAACAAGTGACATGTTGTTAACAGTTCAGTTGTTTCTTTGCATCTTTCACTAGTGCTTTCCCCATAGTAACACAGTCCTTCCTTTGTAAAGCCAGTTCCAGAGGGCTAATACCCTGCTTCTTCAGAAGCAACTTTCATGTAGATAATATAATACCCTCTTCTTTAGATAAGTTCCACCCCCTCCCCGTTCCTGGTAGCTCACCAACTCTTAGTGTGGCGTCTTTTCAATGATCCGGATCTTCGGCAGCTCTCCTCGGCTGCTCTATCAGCTGTACCGGGCTCTGTCTCCACAGCTCTTCTTTGGCTGTCACAGTTTCACGCTGTCTCCTCTTCATGCGAGATCCTCTTCAGGCAGGATCACGTCGGGGTCACCATATGTCATTAACAATCACTGCTCAGCTGCGACCAGAAGGAGCCGGAGGTGGAGACTCTGGACATGGTGTCCTGGAACTCATTGTAATAAGAACCGCCTTCTCGAAGACAGGTTATAAATAAGTATAGGCATTCCTAAAACTTTCATGAATATGTAACACTTGACTGCATTTAACCAAACTCACAGCTACTGTAATTTTACACACGTATTAGGTGAAATGATTCCCCGTGTGTCTGGCGTCATAGATAAATACATACCTTCTTTATAACCTCAAGGGCTGTAAGGTCATTCTGCGCCTCACTAGCTCCATGCCCTATTTGGTTAAGAGGGGGTCCCACCAGCAACCACAATGTGTTTTGCAACCCTCGCAATGTCCCCCTTGCAAGCCTTCATGCAAGCAGCATAGCTGCACTCCTTCAGCACGAATCATAACTACATTTTCCACACAATTATACTTTTGGTCATCTTCACAAACTAGGCCTTCAGTTTTGATTCTTGGATGATTCACGTTATTCTCTCTGTCCCTCAGAGTTCTTCTGCAGAAAGGAAAACAAACGGGACTCACCTCTTCGAGGCAAAAATAATTAAAATGATGGAAATATCCAGCGGGTATTTATCTGATGCTCCTTGCCCAGGGCATTGGAAGCTACCCATGAATTTGTGTTTAAAGGAGTTTTCAATACCAGTGGTACACTTCCCACAGTGGGGAGTTCCACCAGGACTGGCTGTCCCGAGTAATGGGCTGAACCCTTGGAATCATTTGGTCCCTTTAGAGAGGGAATCAAGGAAGGGGTTTTTGGACAGAAAGCAGTGATTTTGGGGCATCCATTTACCCCCCACCTGTCATTTACCCCTGTGACAGCTTGCCACAGACGAGTATCTCAATTACCCTCGTGAGGTCTCAAAAGCCGTTTTAGGAGGCCGTTTGTTCTTTCTACAATTCTATTAGCCTGTGAGTAATATGGGGTGTGAAAAGTCCATTTAATCCCTTCACTTTGTGCCCAGTCTTGTACGATTTTAACAATGAAATGGGAACCGTTGTCAGACTTGTGGCTTTGGAAAAGTTCCAAACAATTCTCGCAATTCTTTCACAGTATTTTCACCTGTAGCTTTTTTAAAAGTTTCTGCTTGGACTAGTCCTGACGTAATTTCCACTCCCACCAGTACAAAGTGCCTGCCCCCTGATTTCTTGAAGGGGCCAATGTAATCCACCTGCCAGGCATCCCGCAAACCTTTTCCTTCCCTTAAATGCAGAGGGTTATCTTCTAAAGGGTGCCTTTCTAGCCGTCTCCAACATTGTTCGCAAGCTGATATGCAGGTTTTACACATTTCTCTGGTGACAGGCCAGCCTCAGACCAGAGCTTCATGATACAAGTCTTTAGCTCCAGTGTGTTTGCGCTTTACATGTACACCATTCTAACAAGCCTTCCCAGTCTTCTGAAATTTGATCCTTTTGTACAGGGGTCAGTCTTGGTAATTCATCAGCTCGGTTATTCCATTCTCCTGCGGATTCCCCATCTACCTGAGGAGAAGCCACCCAGCCCACAGCAAAGATTCCTTTTTTAGCAATACTTAAAATTTCCTTGCCACTTTTTGCCACACTGGAATCCTATTAACTTCCCATCCGTTTTGCTCCCAGAATGAAGCCACTCGGTACAGCCCTTAAACACAGCATAAGAGTCAGTATAAATGTGTACAGGGGTAGCAGTTTGTGCTTCCTGTTGGAAAACACTCCATACTGCAATTAATTCACCTACTTGTGCACTACCCTCTCCCTCTGTTATAATGTGTTCATTGGAAGAGGTATGGAGTGCGACTGCCCTGTATTTCCACACTTTTCCTTCTCTTTTTGCAGAAGCGTCAGTAAACCAAGCACTAGCTGACCGATCATGTGAAAAGGGAGGTGCGACTTGAATCACTGAGGCAGGTTTATCTTGGTCATCGTCCAAGCTCTCAGTTTCTTGTATAGCTAGATTTTTCAAAGCTCCTTCAGATACTGAGAAAATGTTGCAATAGTGTTCAATCTGAGCATACCTATTTCGTACCGAGGCCTTTTGGGCTACCCCATCAGGAGGAAGGGTCCCAGAAGTGACTGTTTTTATGACTTTAAATGGGCCTCTTAATACGATTGGCTGCTGTCGTGCAATCTTCTCTACTTCTACTAGAGGCAGACTAACAATAAACAAACCTTTCTCCCAAGCAGTGTATCTCTTTTTGTCATCCCTAAAACCCCGGGAGAAAAATCCCACAGGTCGGGTTGGACCCTCAGGGCTTCTCTTCCATATGTGACTGACAAGCCTGATAAAGCAAACTCCCATTCCACCTGAAAAGGGTCTGTAGGGTGAATAGGACCAAGGGCTTGGTGAGCTGTTGCTTCAAAAATTAGTAATCACATAGCTTCTTCCTGAGAAGCTGTCCATTCCCATTTTACCCCTTTTCTTAACAAATCGTAAAGAGGTCTAGCAATGACAGAAAAGTCTGGGATGTGTTTCCTCCAAAAAACTAACAACCCTAAAACATGCTGCAAATCCGTTTTTGATTCAGGCATTTTGATCTGAACTAAGGAAGCAAGAGTGTCCGGCGGGATGCAGGTCATCCCTCCCTTCCACAGATTCCCAGGAATTTTACTTCTTGTGAGGGTTTTTGGACCTTTTCGGGGGGAATTTGCAAACCCAGATTTTCTAAATGTGTAATTATATCCTGTTGGGTTACCCCTACTTCTGTTATTTCATTTCCACCCACAAGAGTATCATCAATGTACTGATAAACAGCTATGCCTTCGGGTTTGGGTATTTTTTCTAGCTCTTGGGCTAAAGCGTGATGAGCTAATGTGGGAGAATGTTTGTACCCCTGCGGAAGTCGGGTGAAAGCGTATTCTTGTCCTTCCCAGGTGAAAGCAAAACGATCTCTGTCTTCTGGCTGCAATGGTATCATAAAAAACATGTCCTTGACATCTGTTGTTGCCATGATTGGATGAGCCTTTTCCTGTATCATGGTTATTAGTTCAGCCAGATTGGGGACTGCGGTGGTTAGAGGATCGGTGTTGGCATTTAGCTGCCGAAAATCTATTGTAAGTCGTCACATCCCATTGGGCTTTCTAACTGGCCACACTGGAGAGTTAAAAGGAGAGTGTGTGTTAATTATGACTCACATTTCTTGTATAACTGGTTTGATGCCTTCTTTGGCACCAAGGGGCAACGGGTATTGTTTTACATTTGTAGCATGACTACATGGGAGTGCTGGTGCGACTTGCAATAGCCTTCGATGTGACAATCCAAAAGTCCACAATAATCCTTCTGAAACTTCCCACTGTCTACCTTTGAGGGTATCCATACCTAGCTAACTGTTAGGAATGTCTCCAATCACCATTTTAATAGTGACTGTGCTCTCATTTCCTGGCAACAAGAATTTTACCCAAGCAACTTTCATAACTTCTGTTGACCCTAAAGCATTAAGGACACAAAAACGTCGCTTCGAGGGAAAAACTCCACACCTGTCAGCATCTACATCACTTAGAGCAGAAATTTGTGCACCGGTGTCAATGAAAAAAGTTACAGGTTCATGCTTAGGGCCCCCTTTGGTACGCATGAGCTGCGGGATATAAATCCATCCCCCATTCCCCCGCTCACTACTAAGGAATAGAGGTTCTAGTTTTCCTGTTTCTGGGAGAGACTTTCATCCTTGACGGGGGAGGGAGCTGAAGGTATAACAGGTAGGATTGCTTTTACATTCTGTGAAGGCTCTTTTGGATTTCGCCACCTTGATACTCGTTTACTAAGTTTATCAAGGGGTAAGCCTTCCATTATATCTCTGGGAACTCCCTTTTTAATTCCTAAAACCCATCATTGTTGTTGGGCCTTAGGCTGTTCTCCCTTTGCTGTTTTAATGCATGGATGTTCTTTTTTTTGGGATACCGGTAACAGCAGCAGTGTTGGCAGAGAGGGGCAGCTTTTTGATTTCAATATTACGGATTCCTCTTGACCTCTCTTCTAGGATTTTTACTGGGCCATATTTCCTATTGTAATCTATCAATTCTTGTGTTACTTCCCCCCACGTCCACACCTTTTGAGTATTTGGTTATTGCAGGAAGTCGGGGGAGGGGTGAAAGAGGCATCCATGCTAGTATTAGTTCCTTTCCTCTGGCTCCCACTTCTGTTACCCTGGCTCCTAGCCATATTTTCCGATTTTTCTACTGGGCTCATTAGTGTGATTCTCCTTTGAATGTTAATTCCAGTAGATTTTAGTGACTCTGGAAGTCCCCTTATTAAGGGAGTCATCATGTCAGGATTCACTGGCAACATCATTGGGGATTCACATTCGGGAATTAATTTCCTTTCATGTATCATTTACAAACAGGCTGCTTTGTGTACACTTTCTAACAATTGATCAGATGTGCCAGTAATTGCTAAGGGCTCTCCCCTATCTAAGGGGTTTAGCCCTCCAGCCCAGTAAGCAGCTCACTGGGTTAGAGACCACGGGGCATGTCTGTCACCAGTTGTTAAGAAGACTCCATGCCCCCAGTATCCATTTGCCTCTTGTTCACTTAACTGAATTTGGTCTCCCCCAGTTAGGGATACACGCCACATATATTCAGTTTCAGATTCTTTAGGGAGGCGACCGTACTCTTTTTTAAGTTGGGCCAGCTCAGTGGCAGTGTAAGGTGTTTGCTTAGTTGTAATGCGAGGGTCAGTATCCTCCTCATTTGCATAAAAGTATTCTGTTTTAACTAAGGGTCTCACGTGTGGGAATTCGTCATAACGTTTTCCCGTGTCCTCCAATTCTTTCCGACGGTAGATTTGATTTATGTGTCGGATATTTTTCCCCTCTAACTCCCACTCCCTCAGCACCCCCGTGTTCTCCTTTAGAGTAGCTTTCAGTGAGCAGTTTTCTTCCCTCTCCTTTTCTAATTGTTGAAAGCAGTTTTCTAATTGTTGTTCTAAATTGGAGGTTGTTTTTTGCAGGACCTGCACCAGATTTTCAAGAGATTCTATTATTTTACTTTCATTACTGTGCCGCATGAAGCGATCTTCGATTGCCGCTACTAGGCTGGCTCCTAAAACAGCGCAGACTGCAGTCTTATCTCTATTTGATCCAAACTTACACTTAGTCTGCAAAGAAATCACTCGGTCCACTACACTCTGTAAATTAGTCCAATTATCATGAGCTCAGTCTTCTCCGGGTATGGAGGGTCAGGCTCCATACTTTGCTAAAAGCGTGTAGAACGAGTCCCGATCTTTTGCTAGCCAAAAGTCCTGATTGTCAGCTTTTCCAGTCATTCTTACTACGAAGGGGCGGTACACACTCTAGGAAGGCACAACTTAGTTACGAAAACCACAGCAACAACTGCATCACCCTTCTCTTTCCCGAGTGGTTGAAGAGGTCTAGAAATCTGCTATGGGAGGACCTAACTTAGCTACACAAACACACAAGATTGCCCCTTCACTCTCCCTAGCAGACAATACTCATTATCATGAAAACAACACCCCTTCTGCACTTTGAGATCTTTTGTGTTAGATTCCGGGAAACAGAACCCTCAACTCGAGTTTGGGGTGCTCTACACCAAGGCGTGTATGGTGTGCGGGAAATCTGAATCACCTCCCTTGCGTTCTAGACACTTCTCACTGATAAATCAGTGTAAGGCTAGGTGCGGCTGAGACAAAATGTCCTTCCCCTGGTGCAGACCATACACTACCTACACCCCTCTGTTTTCCCAGAATCCCATCCTCGTCGCCAATTAAATGTCATGGTCCACTCGGTGATGGACTCGTGATGGTTCGTTTACCTTGATCTCAGAGCTCAAAATTAAGTCAACCAAAAGGCCAAGGGGTTATGGTTCAATCAAACAGTGTTACTTTATTAACTTGCCCGTAAAGCAGCACGCGATAGAAAGAGAGAGTAAGAAAAAGAGAAGGGAAAAGAAACGGGGAACAGTAAAAGTAAAGATGAGAAGTGAGGTTGCATTTACCACCAGTCAAGCTTCAGAGGCATCCCTATGGTCTCCGGTCCCATAGAGTCCTGCTGGTCCTCTGTCGTGGTTCAGGATCCTCTGGTGGGAAGATCTCCACAGTGTCCGTTCGGGAGTCATCTCTTAGGCTTCTTCACCCCCCCCTCGCTCCCATTGTTTGAGGCCAGTCTCTGCCTTGATTTTGCAACCCAGGCTTGTACTGCGCAGTCTGGAAAGATTCACGCTTTCTTTTGCCAACGCTTACGTGACCTGCATTCAGGGGTGTTTCTCTGGTCCATTGGGTGACCTCAGGACCCTTGGTGAGCTTCTGGGCATGCTCCTTTTCATTGGACATTGTTTGGGGGAGCAGGTGGGGGACAGATGTGACTGAGGCTGCAGATGAGAACACATCTTCTGGACGGCAGCTATTGTCCCTGGGTTGAAGAGACCCTCGTAACAATAACTTTCAGGAGGTAGGGGCTGGTTTGGCTGAAGCAGCAGGCAAAATCCATACAGCAACCATTGTAAGCAGCAGCCCCCCCGTATCGGAGAAACCAGTGCAACACAATGCTTCTCCTTGAGCCTCTCTCCAAGTCATTGTCCATGCGTTCTTTCTGTCAGGGCCTCAGTTCTCTCAGTTCCTGATGGTGATGTTCAGGCAAATACTTCTCCATCTTCAGACCAATTCTCTCAGTAGGGCACTGTCAATCTGCATCATGTCCTGTCAGGTTCTGTCAGGCCTTGTCAAGTTCTGTCCAGGTCTTTTAGGCCATGACAAGCTCTTTCTATCTATGTCGGGCTCTCTAGGGGCATTTTCGGGCTGTGATGAGATCTATCGGGCTTCATCAGATTCTGTCTGACTCTGTGGGGCCTGCTCGGGCTCTGTCAGGTTTTGTTGGTCTCTGTCAGGCCCTATCAAGCATTGTCGGGCACTGTTGGGCTTAGTTGGGCTCTTTCAAATACTGTCAGGTTCTGTTGGGCTCTTTCAAGCTCTGCCTGGACCTGTCAGCTTCTGTCGAGATCTGTGTGTACACATATGCAGGCACTTTGCAAGAAGAGCCAGAGGCCACGAATACATTGCAAGGATTAAGTTTTATTTTACTTATCTCTCTACTTGGGGGATCTCCGAAGCCACACCTAAGCTCCCAGGCAGAGGTGACGCCAGCAGGGACGCGGGCGCTGGTAAGTTCAGCCCTGCTGAAAGATCACTGGGCCTGCTGAGCTCGCCTGTATTTCAAGGCTTCAGGCAGGCACAACCTCCCGCTCTTTCTCACAACAAAGCAGGAATCTCAGACATAGGGATAAGGTGCCTAGAGTTTCTCACAGGCCTATGTTACTTAACACAGAGGTTCTATTCATCAAGCACACAAGGTCAGTAAAACAATTAGTGTGATGTATGTGCTTTTTAAAAAAACAGACAGGTGCATTTCACTTGAGCGTATTTACATTTAACTAATCTCCTCGCCAAATCTTCTGCTATATCCCCATACACGTGCTCTGTCAGGCCTTTTCAGGTTCTGTCAGGATCTATCAAGCTCTGTTTGGTTTTCACAGGCTTTGTCGGGCTCTGTCATGATCTGTCAGGCCATATTAGGCTTTGTCAGGTTTTTTTGGGGTATATAGGGCACTGTCAATCTGTGTCATGCTTTATCAGGCTCTGCGAAGCTCCTTTGGGCTCTTTCTGCCTTACCAGGCATTTTCAGGCACTGTAAAGTCCTGTCATGCTCTGTCAGACCTTGTCTGGCACCTGACACTTTTTCAGCCTATGTCAGGTCCTGCCAAACTCTATAGTTCTCTATCGGGTGCTGTCAGGATTTGTCGAACCCTGTTGAGCTGTATTAGGCACTGGCATGCCCTGTTGTGCTCTGTCAAGGCCTGGTGGGCTCTGTCAAGCTCTGTTGAGCTCTGTTGGACTCTGGCAGGCTCTGCTGGGCTTTCTCAGGTTTGATCAGGCTCTGTCAGGACATGTCAGGATTTGCAGGGCTCTGTCAATCCCTGTCAGGTTTTGTCAGGCTCTTTTAGGCCCTGACGGTCTCTGTGTAGCTTTGTCAAGATCTGTCAGTCTCTCTCAACCTCTGTCAGGCTCTGTCGGGCTCTGTCAAGCTTTTTTGGGCTCTTTTTGCCTACCAGGCTTTTTCAGGCTCTATAAAGCCTTGTCATGCTCTGTCAGACCTTGTCAGGCTCTGTCAGGCTCTGTCAGACTCTGTCAGACTCTGTCAGGATTTGTCAGGCTTTCTTGCAATTATTCAGGCTTTGTCGGGCTCTGTCAAGGTTTGTCGGACTCTGTTGGGTATTGTCGAGGTCTTTCAGGTTCCATTGGGCGCTGTTGGGTTCTTTCAAACTTTTTGGGCCCTGTTGGGCTCTGTCAGGTTCTGTCATGATATGTAAGGCTCTCTCAAGCTGTGTCAAGCCCTGTCGTGCTCTGTCAAGCTTTGTTGAGCTCTTTCAGTCTCTGTTGCACTTTGTCGGCCTCTGTCAGGCCCTACTGAACTCTGTAGTGTACTGTAAGGAGCTGTGGGGATTTGTCCAACCCTGTCGAGTTCTGCTGGGATCTGTCAGACCCTCTTGGTCTCTGTCGGGCTTTGTTGGGCCCTTTTAGGACTGTGTCAGGCTTTCTCAGATTGTGTCAGGTTCTTTTGGGCTCTGTCAAGATTTGTCAATATCTGTCAGACTCTGTCATGCTCTGTCGTGCCCTGGCAGGCTCTCTCAGTTTCTAGTAGACTCTTTCAGGCCCTGTCATGCTCTGTCGAGTTCTGTTGGGCTCTGTCTAGCTCTGTCGAGTTCTGTTGGGCTCTGTCGGGTTTATTTGAGCTCTATCAGGCTCTTACAGGCTCTGTCGGTCTCTGGCAAACTCTCTCGGGTTCTGTCAGGATCTGTCAGTCCCTTTCAGGCTCTGTCGGGTTTTGTTGGGCTCTATCAGACTCTTGCGGGCTCTGTTAGGTTCTCTCAGAATCTGTCAGGCCTTGTCGGACTCTGTCAGGACCTGTCAGGATCTGCTGGGCTTCATCAAGCTTTGTAGGGCATGTAGGGCACTGTTAATGTGTGTCATGCCCTGTCGGGCTCTGTCGGGCCTTGTCAACCTCTGCCCAGGTCTTTTAGGCTGTTACAGGCTCTGTCTATCTATGTCAGGTTTTCTAGGGAATTTTTGGGCTGTGATTGGCTCTACCGGGCTTAGTCAGCTTCTGTCGGACTCTGTAGGGCCTACTCACGCTCTGTCAGGTTTTGTTGGGCTCTGTCAGGCCCTATCAAGTGTTGTTGGGCAGTGTTGGGCTTTGTTGGCCTTTTGGATCACTGTCGGTCTTTGTTGGTTTCTGTCGGGCTTTGTCGGCTTCTTTCTGACTCTGTGGGGCCTGCTTGGGCTCTGTTGGGTTTTGTTGGGCTCTGTCAGGCCTTGTCAATCATTGTTGGGCAATGTTGGGCTTTGTTGGGCTTTTTTTATTTCTTTCAGGCTTTGTCGGTCTCCGTCGCGATCTGTCATGGTCTGTTGGGCTTTGGCAGGTTCTGTCTGGCTCTGTAGGGCTCTGTCAATCCCTGTCAGGTTTTGTCAGGCTCTATCAGGCTTTGTTGGTCTCTGTTTGGCTTTGTCGGGATCTGTCAGTCTCTCTCAGGCTCTGCCAGGCTCTGTCTGGTCTGTCAAGATTTTTTTGGGATCTTTCTTCGCTACAAGGCTTCTTCAATCTCTGTAAAGCCCTGCTATTTTCTGTCAGGCCTTCTCAGGCTCTGTCAAATTCTGTCAGGCTTTCTTGGGCTCTTTCAATCCCTTTCAGGCTCTGACAGTCTCTGTCAAGCTCTGCCAGGCTTTGTCAACCTTTATTGCCCTTTTTCAGGCTTTGTCAGGCTCTGTTAGTCTTTCTCGAGGTCTATCATGCTCTGTCAGGTCATGTCAAGAGTTGTAGGGCTCTGTGGGGTTTTGCCGGGCTCTGTTGGGTGTTGTCGAGCTCTGTCAGGCTCCACTGTGCGCTTTTGGGCTCCTTCAAGCTTTGTTGGGCGCTGTCGGGCTCTGTCAGGTTCTGTCGGGATCTGTAAGGCTCTGTCAAAATGTGTCATGCCCTGTCGCGCTTTGTCATGCTTTGTTGAGTTCTTTCAGGATCTGTCATGCTTTTTTGGCCTCTTTCAGGCTTTACTGGACTCAGTAGTTCGCTGTCAGGTTCTGTCGGGATTAGTCGGGCCCTATCGAGTTCTGTTGGGCTCTGTCAAGCCCTGTTTGGCTCTGATGGTTATTGACGGTCAGATCCCGACAGAATCTGACAGAACCCGACAGGGACTGACACAGCACGACACAGACCAACAAAGCCCAACAGAGCTTTACAGGGCCTGACAGATCCTGACAGAACCCGATAGAGCCTGCCAGAAACTGACAGAGCATGTAAGAGCCACACACAGCGCAACAAATCACGAGGGAGCCCAACAGAGATCGACAGATCGACAAAGCTTGACAGAGCCCAACAGGGCCTGACACATCTTGACAGAGTCTTACAGATCCTGACAGAACTTGAAAGAGCCCAAAAGTGCCCAATGGAGCCTGGAGTAACTTAGTGGGGAATCCTGATAAAAGAAAGTTTGAAACAATATTGTATTCACTTGTGGTTTGAATGTGGGGTTATATCAGTTAGTGGCAATTAAATGTTGTTCTGCAGAACTTGGAAAATAGGATGAGATACAGTACTTTAAGTTAATTTGCTTTTATTGTTATCTAATAATTTTGAGACCACAAAAGGATTTAAGTTGTTGAACTCTGACCCATATTGAATTGATGTTCTATTCAGAGATATGGAAAAAGAACAAACTAAATGTTATGATGGATGTGAGCTTGGGACATTGTATTTAAGAGTGGTTTGAAAGTGGCTAGAACATGGATTGAATTGGATCTAGGAAAATAATGGAAATAATGGACTTATGTTTAATATGCTGTTTTTCTGACATCTGCAAAAGGTTAATGGGACTGAGGAATGTAACTATTGCTGAGCTAATTGGAATTGCATATGAAGTTTATTATGACTTGAATGAAATAGAAAAACAAGAAAGCGAAATATCCCAGGCCTGTGTTGTAACATAAATTACAGACCTGTGTCAAGCTGTGAGATAAACTCAACCTCCCCCATCCACGTGGCCTTGTCTGTGTCTAAACTGCAGGAAGGAAAGAAAGAAAGAAAAAAAAAAAAAAAAACAGAAAAAAAAACGCTGCTAGAAGGAGCGAGGGGAGGACAAGCCGTATACCTCTCAGTGTAGCCTGACACCCAAAATATTGCAAGCTCCCCTAGAAAAGTTATAGAAGCTGAGGGCAACAGAAAGTAGAAATTTGGAAATACTGTTAGATGAAGCTTGGAGAGTATTCAGCAACAGGGAAAAAGAAGATTGTTGAAAGTATAAGAAAGTAGGGAACTAAAGAGGTTGGAAGTCTTTGAAAGCCTTTAGAGAGAGATCAATGTCTATTGGGAAAATGAATGTTGGGGAAGGTACAGAAGAAGTAGGCAGAGAGAAAAACGGACAGTAGCAAGTTTTGAAAAAAGACTGGTGGGAACCTGCAATGAACAGAAACAAGTTGAATTTTTGCTGGATTGCCAATAAGAAACAATTACATAGCGGGTAAAGGGAGTCACTGGCCAAAGTGAAAAGGCATATTTTTGTGAACCTTTGAAACGCAAATTGGGTAAACAAATAGGTATTGATAAATTTCAATATCTGTCCAATTCCCCACAAAACTTCTCGGGAGAAATTTGTTGGAACAAACGGATGCAGTAATCAGATCTGAAAAAGGAGAAATTACTCTGGAGGTAAATGATCAGTAATATATGAAAATAATGAGCTGGCTTTTAGCAAATGTTCCTACAGAAGGCAAGATTAATGAAGAAGTTGTGAACCAAGCGTATCCTGGGGTATGGGCTACTGATATAGATGGAAGAGGCAAAAATGCTGTACCCGTCGAGGTAAAAATCAAAGAAGGAGAAAAGCCGGTAAGGATAAAACAATACCCTTAGAAAAGGGAGGACAGGGAAGGAATTTGGCCGGTAATAAGAAATTCATATAAATCTGGTTATAAACAGAAGGAAAAAGGATCTCTACCCAGTGGTAGCAAACCCATACACCTTTCTGACTGTATTAACTCTAATTTGATTTGGTTTACTGTTTTAGATTTAAAAGATGCCTTTTTGCCTCTCTCTCCGTGAAGCCAGCCAGACAAGATTTATGTAAAACGCAGCTCACATGGACGGTGTTGCTACAAGGATTTAAGAACAGCCCGACAATATTTGGAAATCAGCTTGCTGAAGATCTTTAATCTTGGGAAGCCCCATCTGATGAAGGACAGATGCTACAATATGGGGATCACATTTTGATCGCTACCACAACACAGAAGACGTGCATAACCTGAACTGTAAGTTTACTGAACTTTTGGGAGCTCCAAGGATAATGAGTATCACAAAAGAAAGCCCAGATGATACAGCAACAAGTAACTTATTTGAGATATGAAATTAGTGCAGGACAGAGGACGCTGGGACAGGCTCAAAAGGAGGTTATATGCCAAACTCCAAAGCATCAAACTGTAAAAGAATTACGGACCTTTTTGGGCATGACAGGGTGGTGCCGGTTGTGGATTTATGATTATGGATTGCTTTTCAAGCCATTGTATGCACTAATGGCCACAGATCAGAAACACCTGCAAGGGAATAAAGGAACTACACAAGCCTTTGAAGAACTTGGTAAGGCTTTGATGACAGTGCCTGCTTTAGGACTCCCAGATGTGAGTAAAGCATGTTTTCTATTCTCTCACGAGAAGCAGGGAATAGCCCTGGGTGTACTGGCACAGGATCTTGACCCGTACCAATGAGCAGCGGCCTATTTCTCCAAACAACTAGGCTCAACTGCAACGGGGTGGCCTGCATGCCTGCAGGCAGTTGCAACAGTTGCAACAGTGGTACCTAACATATAGGAGGCCCAAAAATTTTCCATGGGTCAGAAAATGATTGTGCTAGTATCCCACACGGTGTCTACAGTTCTACAAGAAAAAGGGGGACATAGGCTTCCCCACAAAAATTTCTCAAATATCAGGATAAATCATCGTCGCTAACATTGTCAGCCCAGTTTCTTTCCTCAGTGGTAATATTGGAAAACCAGCTCATCATAATTGCCTGGAAACCATCAAAGCAACATAATCCAGCCGACCAGATCTAAATGACAGTCCTATGGAGAACACTGAGAACTGCTTTATGGACGAAAGCAGCAATATCATGAACGGTGAAAGGCATTCTGCTTATGCTATAATTACTAACCTTGAAGTGATGGAATCTGGACCTCCGTCTAGAAGTACTTCAGCACAAAAGGCAGAAATAATCACCCTTTTTCATGCTCTGGAAGTAGCTCAGGGTAAAACTGTGAACTTTTAAACGCACTCTAAGTATGCTTTCAGGGTCGTGCATGCGCGCGGAGCAATTTGGAAAGAAAAAGGACTCTTGAACTCTTAAGGCAAACATATCAAACATGCAGAAGAAATATTGGCAGCTCAACTTCCTAAGAAGGTGGCAATCATGCATATCAAGGCACACCAGAAAGTGAGCTCGAAATTAGAAAAAGGAAATGATCTGGTGGAGAGAGAGGCAAAACTGGTGCCCAAGCAAAAGGTAAATGTAGAAAGTGCCCCAGTCCCCGATGGCCAGGTCTCTTTAGAAGGTGAGCCAGAATATACTAAGGAAGACCGGAAACTTATTATAGTTCTAGAGGGATCATATAATTAGGAAGGGTGGGCTCACACCCCACAGGGAACAGCTATTGTTATCTCCTATTTAGTTTGGCCTTTAGTAAGAAAAGAACACAGAAAGAGACATTGGGGAGCAGAAGCACAGCAATGAAATCTTTGCCTCCAGGCTAATCCGAAGAATATATCCAAGACAGAAATGGGTCAAATTGGGAAAGGAAATGGACCGGGGCAACATTGGCAAAATGATTTTTTGAAACTCCCAAGAAAAGGGGGGTGCTGATATATGTTGGTACTAACAAATGACTTTTCAGGTTAGCCAGAAGCATTCCCTACCAGAACAGCAAAAACTCAAGAGGTAACTAAAGCATTAGTACAATAAATAATACCAAGGTTTGGAGTTCCAGCTGTTATATCCTCTGATAAAGGGTCACATTTTATTTCAAAAGTTGTAGAGCAAATCAGTCAGCACTTGGGAATAGCCTGGCAACTACATACCCCTTATCGTCCTCAATCCAGTGGCCAGGTAGGAAAAAAAAAAAATCATGTAATTAAACAACTAATTGTAAAACTGGGGCAGGAGGCGAATTTGGCTTGGCCTCAATCTTTGCCTTTGGTCCTCTTGCGTATACAAACAAGGCCAAGGGCAAAGCAAGGGTTGAGTCATTTTGAAATCCTGTATGGGAGACCCTATAATGTACAGAAGGGGATGTCTGCACAAGTAGGGGACAAAATTATGACTTCTTATATGATAGCATTGGGTAAAAACTTAACAAAATTTGGAAATGTGTTTGGAACTTGGAGCAGAGATTTGTATGGGCCAGTATATGACATCCAATTGGGCAATTATGTGTATGTGAAGTCTCTTACAAAAAATACTTTGGAACCACAGTAGGAAGGTCCATTTCATGTCCTCCTGACATCTTTCACTGCTGTCAAGATTAAAGAACAGAATGCCTGGATTCATCATTCTAGAGTGAAGAAAGCCTGCAAAGCACCATGTAGGGTAATCCAGGTGCAACCTGGAAAATTGTATTTCTTATTGTCCTGGTTTTGTTAAAAACAAGACCGGTTCTCTTTTAGTGATTTTTTTCAGCTAAGTTCTTCTAGGGGGGCTGTACTTTTCTGAGTTTTAACCTGCATATTTTTCCTAGGATGCTCTCCTTGGTGCTCATAAGAGACCAACGGAATGCTGAAGAAGCTCGTGTTTAGATTTATTACTATGGTAGCTAAGAAGGGCTGGTAAGTTTTCCTACGTTCTGTTGTGAGTGGGGCGTTTTTGAGGAGGGGTGGATGGAACAGGTGACTAGAACTGACCAGCTGAGGATCAACGGAAGTATTCCATCCCATAATCGTCATGCCCCCTATATAAGAGGGTGATCACGAGGGTCACGCTCTCTTCAACCATGGCCAGCATCTAGAGAGGACCCTCTCTGTTTGCCTGTGATCTACAAGCCTCAGGCCCTGCATCCCTGCAACCAGGTTCGAGTTTGCTGTGAAGTCCCGTCCATGACTTCCGGGGGCCTGAGCTGCACCTCCTGGATCCGCCAGCTCCGCACATCCACCTCCTGCTGCTGGAGTGACACCAACTTGAGATTGGTTTTGTATATTTTGTATGTATATTCTGTATTTATTAGTAGCATTAGTAAACCCTTTAAAACTCTCCAACCTGAAGTCTAAGTGTCTCTTCCTTTCCCCTTATCTTTCTTATCATCTTTCCAATCTAAAGGAAGGGGTGGTGGGAGGTAAAGTGGCTAACAGGGAGCGTCTGTCACGGTTTATTGCCACCTTACCTTAAACCGTGACACTTATAATCATAACCTTAGCACACAGGTGGGATGAAAATTGACATGGGCAAGATCTGAATAAAACTGTAGGGGGACGCTTTAAATTGGTTCTTTAGAATCAAACCAATCTGACTATATATATCACATTGTCCACTTCTGCAGAATGGAGTTTTAAGTTGGTAGTAATTAAACAAAACCTTTATGAAATTCTATCAAAAAATTAGGTTATGTCCACCTTGACATGTTTTGGTCCTTTTGGTCCTTCTGGGTGACCGACCCGGGTGACACTTACTACCTCAACAAAACAAAAGCCAAAAGAGAAGACAAATGCTACAGTTGCAGTCAGCGGGGTCACCACGCCAAAGAATGCAAGCTCCCATGGCAGTCCAGAAGATGTCGTTGCTGCCGGAGCACCAGTCATATGGTTGTCAGCTGCCCCAAAATTGCTCAGCAGCGCAGCGGACAAACACTGGGAGCCTGACTTTGGCATTAACATTAAAAATCTGTTTAAGGATAGAGATGGGTTTTCTCAGGTAGAAGTAGCCTTCTTACCTGTGGCCAGAGAAAACATAGATAAAGAATCATCTCATTAGTAAAATAATTTACTAACCTATTAGAAAAGTGGGGAAAAGATACAGGGAATTAACAATTAACTAATTAACACTTAAAGAGCTGACACTATACTTTAAAGGCTAACTCTTAGAAAGCTAACCCTTTAATGCGCATCCCTATTGCTTAGCCTTGCTTAACTCTGTGTAACTTATTGTATGAGAAACAGGAGTTCGCTGACACCTTGCAAAGACAATAATCCTTGGGTGCATCCTTGGTGCATCCTTGGGTGAACTAGATAACAAGAAACTTGGGCACAGGACAGGAGGTTCACTAGTTTTAACCAACTCAGCAGTTTGAGACCTAACCAACTCATCACACTGGACCAAAGGTGACCGTTTACAGAGAAGAGGACCCGGGTTCACGATCACTGAGCAGCTGCAACCAGGAGGAGCCGGAGGTGAAGACTATGGAAATGGTGTCCCAGAACTCACTGTAATAAGAACCGCCTTCTCGGGGACAGGTTATGAATATGTATAGGCATTCCTAAAACTTTCATGAATATGTAACACTTTACTGCATTTAACCAAGCTCACAGCTACTGTAATTTTACACACGTATTAGGTGAAATGATTCCCCGTGTGTCCGGTGCTGTAAATAAATAAGCAAATACATACCTTCTTAACAATCTGAAGGGTTGTAAGGTCATTTACGCGCCTCAGTAGGGCCTGACAGAGGCCGACAAAACGTGACAGGCGCTGTCAGGATTTGTCGAATGCTGTTGAGCTGTGTTGGGCTCTGGCAGGCGCTGTCATGTTCAGTCAGGCCATGTTGGGCTATGTCAAGTTTTGTCAAGCTCTGTTCTGTTGGGGTCTGTCATACTCTGTCAGGCCCTGTCAGGGTCTATCAGGTTCTGTCAGGCCATTTGAGGATTTGTAGGGCTCTGTTGGGTTTTATCAGGCTCTGTTGGGTATTGTCAGGCTCTGTCAGACTCCACTGGGTGCTTTTGGACTCTTTCAAGCTTTGTTGGGCCCTGTTGGCCTCTGTAAGGTTCTGTCGGAATCTGTAAGGCTCTGTCAAGCTGTGTCAGGCCCTGTCAGGTTCTGTAATGTTTTGTTGAGCTCTTTTAGTCTCTCTCGTACTTTGTCATCCTCTATTATGTCTTACCGGGCTCTATCATTTGCTATCAGGCGCTGTCAAGTTTTATTGAACCTAAAGGAGCTTGACAGAGACCGACAGATCTCGACAAAGCCACACAGAGACCGACAGGGCCTGAAGGAGCCTGACAAACCTGACAAAGCATGACAGGGTTTTACAGAGGCTGAAAAAGCCTAGTAAGGCAGAAAGATCTCAAAAGAGCTTGACAGAGCACAACACAGCCTAACAAAGCCAAAAAGAGACCTACAGATGTAGACAAAGCCACACAGAAACCGACAGGTTGTGACACAGCTTGACAGAGCCTTACAGATCCCGACAGAACCTGACAGAGCCTGACAAGGCCTGACAGAGCATGACAGGTCTTTACAAAGCCTGAAAAAGCCTGGTAGGGCAGAAAGAGTCCCAAAAAGCTTGACAGAGTCTGACAGAGCCCGAGAGAGAAGGACAGAGCCCAACAGGCCCTGAAAGGGCCTGAGAAAACCTGACAGGGATTGACAGAGCCCTACAGAGCCTGACAGAGCCTGACAAACCCAGCAGTGCCTGACAGATTGTGACAAAGGCCTACAGAGTCCGAAATGAGCTTACAGAGCCCCACAGGTTTTGACAGAAGCCGTCAAAGCCCAACAGAGACCGACAAAGCCTGACAGAAATCAAAAAAGAACAATAAATCCCAACATTGCCCAGCAACGTTTGACAGGGCCTGACGGAGCCCAACGAAACCCAACAGAGCCCGAGCAGACCCCACAGAGTCAGACAGAAGCTGACTAAGCCAAATAGAGATGATCACAGCCCAAAAATGGGCTAGAGAGCCCGACATAGATAGACAGAGCCCGTCACGGCCTAAAAGACATGAACAGAGCTTGACAAGGCCCGACAGAGCCTGACAGGGCATGATACAGATTGACAGTGCCCTACATGCCCCATAAAAGCCTGACAAAGCCTGATATGGCCTGACAGATCTTGACAGAGCTTGGCAAAGCCTGAGAAAGCCCAAGAGATTCTGAGAAATCTTGACAGAAACTGACAGAGCTCGCCAGGAACTGACAGAGTGCATAAGAACCACACAGAACTTGACAAAACCCAAGAGAGCCTGACAAAATCTGAAAGATCCCAACAGAGTCTGAAAAAGCTTGACATAGCCCACCAGGGCATGACAGAGCCTGACAGACTTCGACAAACTTGACAGAGCCCACCAGAACCTGACAGAACCTGAGAAAGCCTGACAGATCCCGACACAGTCTCACAGGGCTTGACAAAGCCTGACAAATCCCAACAGGGCCTAAAAGAGCCCAACAGAACTCGACAGGGCCTGATAGAGTGCGACAGAACCCGACAGAGTCTGCCAGAGACTGATAAAGACTGACAGAGACTGACAAAACTTGACAGAGACCAACAGAGGTCGACAAAGCTTGACAGAGCCCACCAGGGCCTGACAGAGAACATCAGGGCCCACCAGAGCTGATCAGGTTTTGACAAATCCTGACAGCACCTGATAGCAAATGATAGAGCCCAGCAGGACCTGATAGAGGCTAACAAAATGCGACAGAGACTAAAAGAGCTCAACAAAGCATTACAGAGCCTGACACAGCTTTACAGTGCCTTGCAGATCTCGACAGAGCCAGACAGGCCATGACAGAGCCCAACAGACTTTGACAAAGCTTGACAGAACCCAGCAGAATCTGAGAAACTTTGAGTGAGCCCGACACAGTCTCACAGGTTCTGACAGAAGCCGACAGAACTCAACAGGGCCCGACTGTGAGAGATTTAAGGGATTTTCTTAAGGTTGTTTTGTGGATGGGTTTCTGTTAGATAGAGATTTATTTCTGAACTAGACAAAGCAACTCCAAGGCTGGCGCGAAGGCTGAAAAACAACACCTGTTATGAGAGTGAGGTAATTCTATAATAACAAGACCTGAACATGGACAATATCCGATCAGCCAATGCGTGTTTGGAACGTGAATGTGTGATCAAGAAATAACTGCATATATAAGGAGGCTTGTCTCTGTAATAAATGGCTTTGCTTGAATTCATATTGGATTGTGGGGAGTCCATGATTTTTCGCCCTCGCACCCGACAAATCCTGAGAGCACATATCAGCAAACTATAGAGTCCAGCAGGGCCTGACAGAGGCGGACAAAGTGCGAGAGAGCCTGAAGGAGCTCAAAAAAGCTTTACAGAGCAGAACAGAAGCTGACACAGCTTGAGAGAGCCTTACAGATCCTGATAGAACTTGACAGAGACCGAGAGAGCCCAACAAAGCTTGAAAGAGCCCAACAGCACCCAATGGAGCCTGAAAGAGCTTGACGATACCCAACAGAGCCCGACAAAACCCGACAGAGCCTGACAAATCCTCAATAAGGGCAAGAAAGCCTGACAGAGCCTGACAGAACCTGGTAAGGCATAAAGAACCCAAAGGAGCTTGACAGAGACTGACAGCACCTGACAGAGCCCGAGACAGACCGACAGATCTCAACAAAGCCACACAGAGACCGACAGGGCCAGAAAAAGCCTGAAAAAGCCTGACAAAACCTGACACAGCTTGACAGACCTATACAGATCTTGACAGAGCCCGACAGGGCCAGACAGAGCTTGAAAGAACCCAACAGAACCTGACAGGAATTTACAGAGCCCAAAAGAGCATGACAGGGCCTGAAAGAGCCTGATAGGGCCTGACAGAAACTAAAAGAAACTGAGTGAGGCCACCAGGGCATGACAGAGCCTGACAGAGCTTGACAGACTTCGACAAAGCTTGACAGAACCCAACAGAACCTGAGACAGCCTGAAAGAACCCGACGCAGTCTCACAGGGCCCAACAAAGCCCGACAGAGTCAAACAGGGCCTGACACAGCCCAACAGAACTTGACAGGTCTCGACAAATCCCCACAGCATCTGACAGCAAACTATAGATTCTAGAAGGGCCTGATGAGGCTGACAAAGCATGACGGAGCCTGAAAGAGTTCAACAAAAAATTACAGAGCACGACAGGGCCTGAATAATGGCAAGAAAGCCTGAAAAAGGTCTGACAAAGCCTGACAGGGCTTTACAGAGCCTGAAGAAGCCTGGTAGGGCAGAAAGAGCCCAAAGGAGCTGGACAGAGCCTGACAAATCATGACACAGATTGGCAGTGTCCTACACACCCCAAAAAAGCCTGACAAAGCCTGATATGGCCCGACAGATCATGACAGTGCCCGACAAATCCTGAGAAAATGAACACGACCTGATAGATCCTGGAGAGAACCCAACAGGGCCTGACAGAGCATGCCAGGGCCCAACAAAGCCTGAGAGAGCCCGACAGGACCTGACAGAGCATGACAGAACTTGACAGAACACACCAGGGACTGATAGAGTATGCCAGGGCCTAACAAAGTTTGACTCTGTTGGGCCTGCTCGTGCTGTGTCACGTTCTGTCCATATCTGTAAGGCTCTGTCAAGCTGTGTCAGGCCCTGTCATGCTCTGCAGTGCTTTGTTGAGCTCCTTCAGGCTCTGTCACGTTTTGTCGGCCTCTGTCAGGCCCTACTGGACTCTATAGTTCGTTGTAAGGTACTGTCAAGATTTGTCTGGCCCTGTGGAGTTCTGTCGGGCTCTATCAGGCCCTGTTGGTCTCTGTTGGGCTTTGTCAGGCCCTACTGTACTCTATAGTTCGTTGTAAGGTACTGTCAAGATTTGTCTGGCCCTGTGGAGTTCTGTCGGGCTCTATCAGGCCCTGTTGGTCTCTGTTGGGCTTTGTCAGGCCCCACTGTACTCTATAGTTCGTTGTAAGGTACTGTCAAGATTTGTCTGGCCCTGTGGAGTTCTGTCGGGCTCTATCAGGCCCTGTTGGTCTCTGTTGGGCTTTGTCAGGCCCTACTGTACTCTATAGTTCGTTGTAAGGTACTGTCAAGATTTGTCTGGCCCTGTGGAGTTCTGTCGGGCTCTATCAGGCCCTGTTGGTCTCTGTTGGGCTTTGTCAGGCCCTGTGAGACTGTGTCAGGCTCTGTCAGGCTTTCTCCGGTTCTGTTGGTCTCTGTCAAGCTTTGACGAATCTGTCAGGCTCTGTCATTCCCTGGCAGGTTCTGTAAAGCTTTGTCGATCATCTGTTGGGCTCTGTCGAGATCTGTCAAAATCTGTCATGCCCTGTCGGGCTCTGTGGGGCTTTTTTGGGCCCTGTCATACTCTGTCAGACCCTGTTGGGTTCTGTCAGGATCTGTAAGGCTTTGTCAAACTGTGACAGACCGTGTCATGCTCTGTAATTTTTGGTTGAGCTTTTTCAGGCTCTATTGTCCTTTCTCAGGTTTGTCAGGCCCTGCTGGAGTCTATAGTTCATTGTCAAGTGCTGTCAGGAGTTGTCAGACCCCGTCGAGTTCCGTCCAGCACAGTCAGGTTCTGTTGGGCTCTGTTGAGCTGCATGAGACTGTGTCTGGCTCCGTCAGGCTTTCTCAGGTTCTGTTTGGCTCTGTCAAGCTTTGTCAAAGTCTGTCAGGTTGTGTCATACCCCTGCGGGCTATCTTTGTTTCTGGTAGGCTCTTTCAGACCCTGTCATGCTCTTTCAGGTTTTGTCATACTTTATCTAGCTCCGTTGGGTCTTTGCAGCTTTATCGGGCACTGTCAGGCTTCGTTGGGCTCTGTCAGTTGCTGTCAGGTTCTGTTGGGAACTTTCAAGTTCTGTCTGGCCCTATTGGGCTCTGTTGGGTTCTGTAAGGCTCTGTCAAGCCGTGTCAGGCCCTGTCAGGCTCTGCAATGCTTTCTTGAGCTCTTTTAGTCTCTGTTGCAGTTTTTCAGCCTCTGTCAGGTCCTGCTGAGCTCTATCATTCACTGTCAGGCACTGTCAGGATTTGTCAAACCCCGTTGAGCTGTGTTGGGATCTGACAGGCCTTGTCGTACTCTGTCAAGGCCTGGTGGGCTCTGTCATGCTTTGTTGAGCTCTGTTGGGCTCTGTCAGGTTTTGTCGGGCTCCGTCAGGCTCTGCTGGGCTTTCTTGGGTTCAATCAGTCTCTGTCAGGCAATGTCAGGATTTTGTAGGGCTCTGTCGGGTTCTGTCAGGCTCTGTTGGCCTTTCTCAGGCTGTCAGACTCTGTAGGGCTCTGTCAATCCCTGCCAGGTTTTGCCAGGCTCTTTCAGGCCGTGTTGGTCTCTCTGTGGCTTTGTTGAGATCTGTCGGTCTCTCTCGGGCTCTGTCAATCTCTGTCAGGCTCCACTGAGTTCTGTCAGACTTTGTCAGGCTTTCTTGCCCTTAGTCAGGCTTTGTGGTTCTCTGTCGGGTTTTCTCAGGGTCTATCAGGCTCTGTCAGGCCATGTCAAGATTTGTAGTGCTTTGTTAGGTTTTGTCCGGCTCCGTTGGGTATTTTTGAGCTCTGTCAGGCTCCCTTGGGTGCTTTTGGGCTCTTTCAAGCTTTGTTGGACTCTATCAGTCTCTGTCAGCTTCTGTCAGGATCTGTAAGGCTCTCTCAAGCTGTGTCAGGCCCTGTCATGCTCTGTAATGTGTTGCTGAGCTCTTTCAGGCTCTGTCACGCTTTGTCAACCTCTGTCAGGCCCTGTTGGGCTCTATCGTTTGCTATCAAGTGCTGTCAGGATTTGTCGAACCCTGTTGAGCTGTGCCAGTCTCTGTCAGGCCCTGGTGGGCTCTGTCAAGCTTTGTCGATCTCTGGTGGGCTCTGTCAGGCTGTGTCCAGCTCTCTCAGCCCCTATTGTGCTCTGTCAGGCCCTGTCAGGTTCTGTCAGGATCCTTTGGGCCTACCTGAAACTGAGAGAGTCTACCAGGGCATGATAGAGCCCAACAGATTAATACACAGAATCAAAGAATTGACTGGGTTGGAAAAGACCTCAGAGATCATCAAGTCCAACCCTTGGTCCAACTCCGGTCCATTTACTAGATTATGGCACTAAGTGCCATGTCCAATCTCAGTTTAAAAACCTCCAGAGATGGTGAGTCCACCATCTCTCTGGGTAGGCCATTGCAATGCCTGACCACTCTCTCTGGAAAGAATTTCTTTCTAATATCCAGCCTAAATTTCCCCTGACAGAGTTTAAGCCCATGCCCCCTTGTCCTATTGCTAACTGCCTGGGAGAAGAGACCAATCCCCACCTGGCTATAACTTCCCTTCAGGTAGTTATAGAGACTGATGAGGTCACCTCTAAGCCTCCTCTTCTCCAGACTAAACAACCCTAGCTCCCTCAGCCTCTCCCCATAGGTCTTGTGTTCAAGTCCCTCCCCAGTCTTGTTGCTCTTCTCTGGACCCGCTCCAGCACTTCAATGTCTTTCCTGAACTGAGGGGCCCAGAACTGAACACAATACTCCAGGTGTGGCCTCACCAATGCAGAGTACAGGGGAAGGATCACTTCCCTTGTCCTGCTGACCATGCTCTTTTTGATACAGGACAGGATATCATTGGCCTTCTTGGCCACCTGGGCACACTGTTGGTTCATGTTGAGCTTCCTGTCAATTAGTACCCC
This sequence comes from Patagioenas fasciata, assembly GCF_037038585.1. NCBI lineage: Eukaryota > Metazoa > Chordata > Aves > Columbiformes > Columbidae > Patagioenas > Patagioenas fasciata. The sequence continues at coordinate 28,806,194 of NC_092559.1, forward strand.
CAGGTCCCTTTCTGCCTGACTGCTCTCCAGCCACTCTGTGCTCAGTCTGTAGCGCTGCAGGGGGTTGTTGTGGCCAAAGTGCAGGACCCGGCACTTGGCCTCGTTGAATTTCATCCCATTGGAATCGGTCCATTTTTCCAGTCTATCCAGATCCCTTCCAGCAGGTCGACACTCCCTCCCAACTTGGTGTCATCAGCAAATTTGCTGATGATGGTCTCAATCCCTTCATCTAAATCATCAATAAAGCTGTTAAACAGGACTGGACCCAACACTGACCCCTGGGGAACACCACTAGTGACTGGCCGCCAGCTAGATGCAGCCCCATTCACCAGCACTGTCTGGGCCCAGCCCTCCAGCCAGTTCTTAACCCAGCAGAGAGTGCACTTGTCCAAGCCATGGGCTACCAGCTTTTGCAGGAGTATATTATGGGAGACAGTGTCAAAGACTTTGTTGAAGTCTAGATAGACCAGATCTACAGCTTTCCCCTCATCCACCAGGGGGTCACCTGATCGTAAAAGGAGATCAGGTTGGTCAGACAGGACATGCCCCTCCTAAACCCGTGCTGGCTGGGTCTGATCCCTTGTCCATCCTGAAGGTGCTGTGTGATTGCATTCAGGATGATCTGCTCCATAACCCTGCCAGGCACCGAGGTCAGGCTGACAGGCCTGTAGTTGCCAGGGTCAACTTTGCAGCCCTTTTTGTGGATTGGGGTAACATTCGCCAATTTCCAATTGTATGGGACCTCCTCAGTGAGCCAGGACTGTTGGAAGATGATGGAGAGCGGCTTGGCGAGCTCTTCTGTTAGCTCCCTCATCATCCTAGGATGGGTCCCGTCTGGTCCCATAGACTCGTGAGGATCCAGATGGCTCAGTAAGTCACAAAGCTTGACAGAGCTCAACAGAACCTGAGAACGCCTGACAGAGCCCAAAACAATCTTACAGCACCCAGCAAAGCCTGACAGAGCACAACAGGGCCTGACAGAGGCTGACAAAGCGCAACAGAGACTAAAAGAGCTCAACAAAGCATTACAGAGCTTGACAGGGCCTGACACATCTTGACAGAGCCTTACAGATCCCGACAGAACCTTACAAAGCCCGACAGGCCCCGACAAAGCTTGAAAGAGCCCAAAAGCACCAATGGCATCTGACAGAGGTCTACAATACTTAAGAGAGCCCAATAAAACTTAACAGAGCCCTACAAATCCTCTGTACAAGTCTTTCAGGCCATGACGGGCTCTATCTATCTATCTATGTCGGGTTCTCTGTGGCATTTTCGGGCTGTGATGTGCTCTATCGGGCTTAGTCGTCCTCTGTCTGATTCTGTGGGGCCTGTTCATGCTCTGTCGGGTTTTGTTGGGCTCTGCCAGGCCCTGTCAGGCATTGTTAGGCAGTGTTGGGCTTTGTTGGGCTTTTTTGAATTGCTGTCGGGCTTTCTTTGATTCTATCAGGTTTTGATGGCTTCTGTCAGGACCTGTGGGGCTCTGTAAGCTCCTTTTGGGCTCTGTAGGTCTCTGTCACAATCTGTCAAGCTCTGTTGGTCTTTGCCAGGCTCTGTCGGTCTCTGTAAGGCTCTGTAAATCCCTGTCAGGTTTTGTCAAGCTTTTTCATGCCCTGTCAGTCTCTGTGTGGTTTTGTCGAGATCTGTCCATCTCTCTCAGGCTCTGTTGAGCTTTTTTGGGCTCTTTCTGACCTACCAGACTTTTTCAGGTTCTGTAAAGCCCTGTCATGCTCTGTAAGGCCTTGTCAGACTCTGTTGCATTCTGTCGGGCTTTGTCAGGATTTTTTGATCCCTGTTGGGGTATTCTCGAGCTCTGTCAGGCTCCATTGGGTGCTTTTGGGCTCTTTCAAGCTTCGTTGGGCCCTGTCGGGCTCTGTCAGGTTCTCTCAGGATCTGTAAGGCTCTGTCAAGCTGTGTCAAGCCCTGTTGTGCACTGTAATGTTTTGTTGAGCTCTTTCAGGCTCTTACGCAGTTTGTCGGCCTCTGTAAGGCCCTGCTGGACTCTATAGTACGCTGTCAGGTGGTGTTGGGATTTGTCGGGACCTGTCGAGTTCTATTGGGCTCTGTCAGGCCCTCTTGGGCTCTGTCAGGCCCTGTCATGCTCTTGCAGGTCCTGTACGCGTTATCTGACTCTGTTGGTCCTTGTCAACATTTGTCAAGCGCTGTCGGGCTTCGTTGGCTCTGTCAATTCCTGTCAGGTTCTGTTGGACTCTTTCAAGTGCTGTCAGACTCTGACAAACTTTGTTGAGATCTCTAAGGCTCCATCAAGATGTGTCAGGCCCTGTCAGGCTCTGTCATTCTTTGTTTAGCTCTTTTAGTCTCTGTTGCACTTTGTCATCTGCTCTCAGGTCCTGCTGGGCTTTATTGTTCGCTATCAGGTGCTGTCAGGATTTATCGAACCCTGTTGAGCTGTGTTGGGCTCTGTCAGCCCTGGTGGGCTCTGTTTAGCTTTCATAGAATCATAGAATGCTAGGGACTGGAAGGGACCTCTAAAGATCATCTAGTCCAATCCCCCTGCTGGAGCAGGAACACCTAAATGAGGCTACACAGGAACATGTCCAAGCGGGTTTTGAATGTCTCCAGAGTAGGAGACTCCACAACCCCCTGGGCAGCTTGTTCCAGTGCTCTGTTACCCTCACTGAGAAGTTTCTTCTCAAGTTTAAGTGGAACCTCTTACGTTCCAACTTAAAACCATTACCTCTTGTCCTACCATTGTTTGTCACCGAGAAGAGCCTGACTCCATCCTCGTGACACTCACCCTTTGTATATTTGTAAACATTAATAAGGTCACCCCTCAGTCTCCTCTTCTCCAAACTAAGGAGACCCAGCTCCCACAGTCTTTCCTCATAAGGGAGGTGCTCCACTCCCTTAATCATCTTGGTTGCCCTATGCTGGACTCTTTCCAGCAGTTCTCTGTCCTTCTTGAACTGAGAGGCCCAGAACTGGACACAATATTCCATATGTGGTCTCACCAGGGCAGAGTAGAGGGGAAGGAGAACCTCTCTTGACCTACTAACTACCCCCTTTCTAATACACCCCAGGATGCCATTGGCCTTCTTGGCCACAAGGGCACAGTGCTGGCTCATGGTCATCCTGCTGTCCACCAGGAACTCCAGGTCCCTTTCCCCTGCGCTGCTCTCTAATAGATCATTCCCCAACTTATACTGGAACCTCGGGTTGTTCCTACTAAGATGCAAGACTCTACACTTGCCCTTGTTATATTTCATTAATTTTTTCCCCTCCCAGCTCTCTAGCCTGTCCAGGTCATGCTGGATGGCAGCACAGCCTTCTGGTGTGTCAGCCACTCCTCCCAGCTTGGTGTCATCAGCAAACTTGCTGATAGTACACTCTAGTCCCTCATCCAAGTCATTGATGAATATATTGAACAGTACTGGCCCCAGTACAGACCCTTGAGGCACTCCACTAGATACAGACCTCCAACCGGACTCTGCTCCATTGACCACGACTCTCTGGCTTCTTCCCTTCATCCAGTTCGCAGTCCACCTCACTACCCGATTGTCCAGACCACACTTCCTCAGTTTAGCTATGAGAATGCTGTGGGAGACTGTGTCAAATGCTTTACTGAAGTCAAGGTAGACCACATCCACCGCCCTGCCATCATCTATCCACCTCGTTATATCTTCATAAAAGGCTATGAGGTTGGTCAAGCACGACTTCCCCTTGGTGAAGCCATGTTGACTGCCCCTAATAACCCTCTTATCCTTGACATGCCTTGAGATGGCACCAAGAATAAGTCATTCCATTATTTTCCCAGGGATGGAGGTGAGGCTGACCAGTCTATAATTATCCGGGTCTTCCTTCTTGCCCTTTTTGAAGACTGGAGTGACATTAGCTTTTCTCCAGTCCTCAGGCACCTCTCCCATCTCCCAAGACTTGGTAAAGATGATGGAGAGTGGTCCAGCAACGATGTCAGTCAGCTCCCTCAGCTCCTGTGGGTGCATCCCATCTGGGCCCATGCATTTGTGGATGTTCAGATTGCCTAATTGTTCCTTAACCCAGTCCTCATAGCTTTGTCGAGCTCTGTTGGGGTCTCTTGGCTTTCGTCAGGCTCTATCAGGGTCTTGCAGGCTCTTTCAGTCCCTGGCGGGCTCTATCAGGTTCTGTCTAAATCTGCCAGACCCTGTAGGGCTCTGTCGGGCTTTGTTGGGCCCTGTTGTGCTCTGTAATGCGCTCTCAGGTTCTGTCAGCATCTGTCGAGATTTCTTGGGCCCTGTCATGCTCTGTCAGGCCCTGTCGGGTTCTGTCAGACTCTGTCGGGATCTGTTGGGCTTTCTCAGGTTTTGTTGTGCTCTGTTATGCCATATCAGGCTTTGTTGGTCTTTTTTGGGGCATGTAGGGCACTGTCAAACTGTGTCATGCCCTGTCGGGCTCTATCATGCATTTTCAAGCTCTGTCCAGGTCTTTTAGGCCATGACGGGCTCTGTCAGACCCTATCAGGCTTTTTCAGACCCTGTCATACTGTTTTGAGCACTGTCACACTTCATCTGGATCTGTTGGGCCTTTTCGAGCTTTGTCGGGCACTGTCAATTTCTGCAAGGTTATGTTGGGCTCTTTCAACCTCTGTCTGGCCCTGTCGGGCTCTGTCAGGCCCTGGTGGGCTCTGTCAAGCTTTGTCGAGCTCTGTTGGGCTCTCTCGGGTTTTGTCGGGCTCTATGTGGCTCTTGTACACTCTGTCAGTTCCTGGCGGGCTCTGTGGGGTTCTATTGGGAATTGTCAGGCCTTGTTAAGCTCTGTTGGGCTTTGTTGGGACCTGTCGTGCTCTTTGAGTCCTTGTCGGTTTCTGACAGGATCTGTCGAGATCTGTTGGGCTTTTTCAGGCTTTATCGGGCTCCGTCAGGACATATTAGGCTTTGTTAGGCTTTTTTGGGCATTCTTGCCCTTATTCAGGCTTTGTGAGGCTCTTTCAGGATTTCTGGGGGTCTATCAGGCTCTTTCAGGCCATGTCTGGGTTTGTAGGGCTCTGTCATGTTTTGTCAGGCTCTGTTGGGTATTGTCAAGCTCTGTCAGGTTCCACTGGGTGCTTTTTGGCTCTTTCACTCTACAGTTAGGTGTCAGGTGCTGTTTGGATTTGTTGGGCCCTTTCGAGTTCTGTTGGGCTCTGTCGGGTTTTGTCGGGCCCTGTGAGACTGTTGTGCTCTGTCAGACCCTGTCATGTTCTGTCAGTATCTGTCATGTTTTATTGGGCTCTGTCGTGCTCTGACAAAACCCAAGAGAGGCCAACAGAGCTTGACAAAGCTAGACAGAGCCCACCACGGCATGACAGAGACTGAGAGAACCTGAGAAAGCCTGACAGAGCCCGACACAGTCTCACAGGGCCCGACAAAGCCCGACAGAGACCAACCTGGCCTGACAGAGCCCGACAGAACTCCACAGGGCCTGACAGAGAATGCCAGGGCCCAACAAAGCCTGAGAGAGCCTGACAGGACCTGACAGAGCACGACAGAAAACAACAGAGCCCGCCAAGAACTGACAGAGCCTGCAAGAACCTGATAGAGCACGACAAAACTTGACAGAGCCCATCAGGGCCTGACAGAGCATGACAGGGCCCACCAGAGCCCAACACAGCTCAATAGGGTTCGACAAATCCTGCCAGCACCTCAGTAGGGTTTGACAAATCCTACCAGCACCTGATAGCAAATGATAGAGCCCGGCAGGACATTACAGAGATTGACAAAGAGCGACAGAACCTGAAAGAGCTCAACAAAGCATTATAGAGGCTGAGAGGACCTGACACAGCTTGACAGAGCCTTTGAGATCTCGACAAAGCCTGACAGGGTCCAACAAAGCTTTAAAGAGTGCAACAGTGCCCGATAGAGTCTGACAGAGCTTGACAATACCCAACAGAGCCTGGCAAAACCCAACAGAGCCCTACAAATCCTGACAAGGCCTGAGAGAGCCTAATAGGTCCCAACAAAGCCCGACAAACCTGATAAAGCCTGACAGAGCCTGACAGAGCCTTGTAGGGAAGAAAGATCCCAAAAGAAGCTTGACAGACTACACAGAGCCTGGCAGAGCCTGAGAGAGATAGACAGATCTCGACAAAGCCAAACAGAGACTAACAAAGCCTAGAGAGAGCCTTACAAAACCTGACAGGGATCAACAGAGCCCTACAGAGCCCGACAGAGCCTGAGAAAGGTCAACAGAGCCTGACAGAACCCGACAGAGCCCTACAAATCCTGACAAATCCCAGCAGAGCCTGATAGATCGCGACGGAGACTGACAAAGCCCGACAGGGATCAAAAAAGCACAGCAAAGCCCAACACTGCCCAAAAACGCTTGATAGGGTGTGAAGGGGTTTCGTTAGAAGGAGATATGTTGTTGAATTAGTCAGGCCCAAAGGAATCTCAAGGCCACTTCAAGAAGCTGAGAACAGAATCTGCTGTGAGAAAGAGGGGCGTTTCTTCATTAACAGGGCCTCAGCATGGCGTGAGTCGTCGGACCTATCATCGGTGGGGCTCCAGCGTGTGGACTGCCCATGATACTCATTTAGCGAATCCATGCTTGGAGCGTGGATTCGTGATTAGAGAATAGTTGCGTATATAAGGAGACATGTGTCTGTAATAAATGGCTTTGGCGTGATTCACATTGAATCGGAGTGCTGAGTCCTTTATCGTTCCAACAAATGGTGACCCCGACGTGATACTCCGAACGGCGTCTCACTAAGGTCGGGGAAAAGCCTGGAGCGGCCCAGCCGGAGGCGGCTCAGCTGGACTGAGAGCCGGGCGGAGACGTACGGACGTTCCGCGGATAAATTTTGTTGAAGAAGGCCCCGGGAAAGGTGAGCGGCTGGGAGCAGGAGGAGGGAAGAGTGAAGTTATGGGGCAGAATATATCCTCTGAGGAAGAAGCTATAGTTAAGATCCTCCTGCATATTCTCTCTATGAGAGGACTTAAATATGAAGAAAGTAACCTACGTAGACTGTTGGTTTGTTGTAGAACTAACGGCTACCCGACAGAAGCTGAGAAAGCTTTTAAAATTGAACTTTGGGACGATATAGGGCAGAAATTATGGGATAAGGTTAGCGACGGAGATAAAGAAGCTAAATCATTAGTGACTACACGGAAGCTTATAATTTCCACCTTAAAAGAATTTAAGGCTGACCGGGCTGCGGTTACTGGAATTTTTGCAGCGTTACAGCCTGATAAGAACTCTAAAAATAACTGTGAAGCTTACCCAGTTCGTGTTTTCAATACCCTCCTTACTCCATCCCCTGTTGTGCCTTCGGCACCCCCGATGATACAACAGTCTGGGGCGGAGGGAGGAAAATTACCGAGTGGATGGCCTCCTGTACCATCACACGACCCTGGAGAGACCAAGAAGTCCAAAGAACTGGAGTCAGATAATTTGTCAAAAGGACTGGTGAAAGTTGAGAACGCTAAAGTCGTAAATAAGTGTAATATCAATTCTTTTACTGATTTGTGTCCGCCTTCACCGCTTTCTATCCTTCTAACTCCTACAAGAGAACAGAAGGAGCCGCCGGATAAGAACTGGGCAAAAGAACTGTGTGAAAGATCAGATCAGCTATTAGCGAGTGAATCCAACGGTCAGCAATATCAAGCTATGAGAGAGGTGCCTGAAACCAACAAAGCAGCCAAATCATTTGCAACTGTTAATCAGGGTCCCAATGAGAATTACATGCAATTTATTGACCACCTTCAAGAGACCATCAGTAAGCAGATTGAAAACTTAGAAGTTAAGGAAGCACTGGTGTTGAAATTAGCAGTAGAAAATGCTAATGTTTGCTATCAGCATGTTATTTGCGAGTTTTACAGTACATATTAGGTGTTCCTGTGTACCGTCTCTCTGAAAATCAAGCAGCTTGTCAGGAATGTGAGTTAATTGTTTCACTAGTTGTTTTTAAGTGCGCCATAAAACCTTCTGCCTGCTCTTCCCACTCAGGCTGCAAGCAGCCCTGTGCTTCCCCCCCGCCTCCCCCCCCGCCAAGGTTTTTACTTGCAAGATGGGGTCAGGAATGATTGTTTTCAGTTGTGTTCCTGAAAAATCGGTATTGGGAGGTGTTTTAAAGCATAGGAAAGCACTCGGACAAGAAATCATTAAATCTTTTCAGACAGTTTTACAGGCGGAGCGATTTGAACTTCAACAAGCTGAGAGAGACTTAACTGATAACACACAGGTCAGAAAACTTGTTAAAGTCTGCAAGATGCTTTCCTTATTAACCTGTTTTCTTTGTGGGTATCTGTTTAAGAATGTTGCAATTTTGATAGGTCTTTGTTACATGGTACGATAAGTTCACAGTCTGTTAAATCATGAGATTCCGTTGACTCAAAATGTGCATTTTGTGATAATACAGAAGAACATGAGTAATTTAGTTCTTTACTGCGTGAATGTGATGTCTATCCCTGTTTCTCTATTAGGACGGGATGTGTTAGGACAACTAGGAGCAACTCTGGTGACAAAACAACAAAATTTCTAGAAGTGGCCATTGATGATGGGCGACCAGTACTTCAATTACAGTGGAAAAATGATGATCCAGTATGGGTAAATCAGTGGCCGCTCAGTAAAGAAAAACTCGCCCATGTCGAAGAGCTAGTACAGGAACAGCTTGAAAAAGGGCATTTAGAGCCGTCTACAAGTCCCTGGAATACTCCTGTGTTTACTATTCAGAAAAAATCAAAGAAATGGAGGTTGTTACATGATCTTCGAAAAATTAATGATACCATGGAAGACATGGGAGCATTACAGCCGGGATTACCATCCCCTGTCATGATTCCAGAAAATTGGCAGATCTTAATAATTGACTTGAAAGATTGTTTTTTCACCATTGCTTTGCATCCTGATGACTGTAAAAGTTTTGCATTTTCCATAAATTCTGTAAATAAGGCTGAACCTGCGAAAAGGTATCAATGGGTAGTTTTGCCAAAGGGAATGAAAAATTCCCCAACTATGTGTCAAATTTATGTAGCTTGGGCCTTGCAATCAATCAGAAAATCTCATCCTGAGTTAGTGATTTACCACTACATGGATGACCTATTAATAGCTGGGGAAACTTTTTCAACTGATTTGTTGATAAATGAAATATCTGATACATTGCAGCATAGAGGATTGCTAATTGCTCCAGAAAAGGTACAAACTCAACCAGCGTGGAAATATCTTGGTTGGGAAATTTCTCAGTCCACAGTGAAACCTCAGAAAATAGTATGTCAGCCTGTCATTCAATCCTTAAATGATGTGCAGAAACTAGTGGGTGATCTGAATTGGGTCCGGAGCATTTGTGGGATCACTAATGAGGATTTAGCTCCAATTGTAAAACTGCTAAAAGGGGATAGTGACATTAGCTCTCCTAGAACGCTTACTGCTGAGGCGGATGCTGCTCTGAAAAAGATTATGTCCAAACTTGTAAAAGCTTTCAGCCATAGGTGGAACCCAGATTATGTAATTGGACTACTAATTGTAAACAATACTAACTATCCTTTTGCTCTCATAATGCAATGGACAACTGGTAAGGAGCCGTTAAAGATCTTAGAGTGGGTGTTTTTGCATTTTCGACTCAAACGAACCATTACAACCAGGGTTGAGGTCTTTGCTCAGCTTATAATGAAAGGTAGGCAGAGAATAGTCGAAATTTCAGGGGCTGAGCCTGCATATATCATTGTTCCCCTCGTTTCAGAATATTTACAGTGGGCTTTGCAGAACTCCTTACCTTTTCAGATTGCGTTATTAGATTCTCAAGCCTTAATTAAGACATTTTCCCCTCCACACAAGTTAATGTCAGTTTTGAATATGGGATCAATGGAGGAGGGTCCCCCTCTTCTCTCAGAATTTCCTGTTAAAGGACCCACAGTGTTCACTGACGCAGGGGGTAAAATGCAGAAAGCAGCAATTACATGGAAAACAGATGGAAAATGGCACGATGTGATACTAACTGACCTGAAAGGATCAACTCAGCATTTGGAACTCAGGGCTGTAATAGAAGTGTTTATCAGATTTGCTCATAGCCCAGTGAATATTGTTTGCGATTCTTTGTATGTGGTAGGTGTGGTAGCTCGCATTGAAAGATCATTGCTCAAAGAGGTTCAGGATGCACAACTGATGTCTTTGTTCAAGCAACTATGGTTGTTGGTCGGAGAGAGACAACACCGATACTTCATAACACATATCCGTAGTCATCTGACAATTCAAGGCGATTTAGCTGAAGGAAACCGCCGAGCTGATTTTCTTGTATCTCCTGCCTGGGTTCCACCTCCAGTAGATAGGTTTGGGCAAGCAGTACGCTCTCATAGTTTCCTCCATCAGTCTGCTCAGGTCTTACAGCAGCAATTTTCATTGTCCGAAAGTGAAGCCCGAGGTATTGTTAAAAGTTGTGCAGATTGTCAGCGCATCTCAGTAGGGCTGGGTGCAGTAGTCAACCCAAGAGGATTAGGAGCCTTGGAATTGTGGCAAATGGACGTCACACATGTCCCTGAATTTAGCAGGCTGAAGTATGTGCATATGTCTATTGATACATATTCTTTCGCCATATGGGCCACTGCTCAGACTGGTGAAACTAGTTCACATGTGCAACGACATTTACGTTCTGCTTTTGCAGCTTTGGGAGTTCCTGCACAGGTCAAGACAGACAACGCACCTGGTTATATCGCCAAAGCTACTGCCACCTTTTTTCAATTGTGGGGTGTTAAGCACATTACAGGGATACCAAATTCTCCTACTGGTCAGGCCTTGGTAGAAAGGATGAATCGAACTCTCAAGCATCAGCTTGACAAACAAAAAGGGGGAACTGACTGTACTACTCCACATGACAGACTAAGCAAAGCATTATATGTCTTGAACTTTTTACGCCTTCCGCAAGGGTTCGACATTCCACCTATGATTCGTCATGGAACAAGCTTAAAAGGACACTTGACAGACCTTAGAGAAAATCAGTGTCGGGTCAAAATACGCAATGGAGTTACTGGTGAATGGGAGGGTCCTTTCCAATTAATAACTTGGGGAAAGGGTTATGCTTGTGTCATTACAGACCAAGGATCAAAATGGATTCCTGCGAAATGGATCAAGCCATGGCTGAATAAAGACAACAAAGATTCGACAGATGCAGAAGGACAGGAGGGAGATAAGTTGTGAGAATTGTCTCAAATGTAAACCATGGATTCTTATTCAGTGTTATAGATGCTCTTAGACCCAGTGGTCTAAAAGCTTATTAGTAAACAGATAAGGTACCTTCCATAGAGAATGCTAATTTGAACAGATAGTAGGAGTTCCAAAAGGGTGATATTACAGTTAGATAATCTATGCATAGATAAGGTAAAAGTATAAGTTATTTCTACCATGGTAACCTAATTTAGCAACTGGTAAGGTTTTAAAAGAGATATTAAGATTAAGCTATAGATCTTTTAAATAGGTTAATATAAGTTTTAAGATATTAATTCAATAATTAGCATATGAATAGGTTAATATAAGTTTTAAGATATTAAGTCAATAATTAGCATATGCTGATGGTATTAAGTACGTTACTCTATAAACTGCGCAGTTATAGATCTTTTAGGAATTTAAGAGAATATGTTGTATTAAGTTGTCTGACTATTCTAAAATAGTGCATTGGTAAGGTTGTCATAAGTAGAATTAAGGCTTTATATATGATATGAAGGTTTGAGTATAAGCAGATAGTTGTTTAATCTTATTAAGTAAGGTTTAGCTACATTATATGTAATTGTAATTATGTTGTTAATCATGTGTCCTATGTTGCAGTGTATTTCAAAGACGATTCAGCATGCTGTTTAAGCGGCCTGACTAGTTCAAGAACAAAAAGGGGGAATTGTGAAGGGGTTTCGTTAGAAGGAGATATGTTGTTGAATTAGTCAGGCCCAAAGGAATCTCAAGGCCACTTCAAGAAGCTGAGAACAGAATCTGCTGTGAGAAAGAGGGGCGTTTCTTCATTAACAGGGCCTCAGCATGGCGTGAGTCGTCGGACCTATCATCGGTGGGGCTCCAGCGTGTGGACTGCCCATGATACTCATTTAGCGAATCCATGCTTGGAGCGTGGATTCGTGATTAGAGAATAGTTGCGTATATAAGGAGACATGTGTCTGTAATAAATGGCTTTGGCGTGATTCACATTGAATCGGAGTGCTGAGTCCTTTATCGTTCCAACAATAGGGTCTGACAGAGCCCAACAAAACTGGACAGAGCCTGAGCAGGCCTCACAGAGTCAGACAGAAGCCAACAAAGCTTGATAGAGCCCATCGCAGCCCAAAAATGTCCTAGAAAACTCGACATAGATTCATAGAGCCCGTCACGGCCTAAAAGACCTGGAAAGAGTTTGACAAGGCCCGACAAACCCTGACAGGGTATGACACAGATTAACAGTGCCCTACATACCCGAAAATAGCCCGACATAGACTGATATGATCTGAGAGATCACGACAGAGCCTGACAAAGCCTGAGAAAGCCCAGCAGATCCCGACAGATCCTGACAGAACCTGACAGGGCCTCACAGAGTACGACAGAGCCCAACAGGGTTCAACAAATCCTGACAGCACCTGATAGCAAATGATAGAGCCCGGGAGGACCTGACAGAGGCTGACGAAGTGCAACAGAGACTAAAAGAGCTCAGCAAAGCATTACAGAGCCTGACAGGGCCTGATACAGATTGACAGAGCCTGACAGGGCCAGGCAGAGCTTGAAAGATCCAAACAGCCTGACAGGAATGCACAGAGTCCAACTAAGCCCAAGAGAGCCCAACAAAGCTCGACAAGGCCCCACAAAGCCAGATAAAGCCTGACAGAGCCCGAAAGAGCATGACAGGGCCTGAAAGAGCACACTAGGACCTGACAGAGCACAACAGGTCCTGACAGAGCCTATCAGAAACTGAGAGAGATCGCCACAGCATGACAGATCCTGACTGAGCCCGACAGGGCCTGACAGATCCTGGAAGAACCCGATAGAGCGCAACAGAGCTTGAAAAACCTTGACAGAGCCCACCAGGGCCTGACAGAGCACGACAGGGCCTGACAGAGCTTGAAAGAACCCGTCAGAACATAACAGGAATTGACAGAGCCCAAGTAAGCCTGACGGTGCCCGACAAAGCTCGACGGGGCCCGACAAATCCTGATGGCACCTGACAGTGAACTCTCAATTATAGCAGGGCCTGACAAGTCTGACAAAGCATGACAGAAACTGAAAGAGCTCAACAAAATATTACAGAGCACAACAGGGCCTGACACACCTTGACAGAGCCTGACAGGGCCTGACAGATTTTGAAAGAACTCAACAGAGCCCAAAAGAGCTCAACAAAGCTTGACAGAGTCCGCCAGGGCATGACAGAGCCTCACAGACTTAACAAAGCTTGACAGAGCCCAACAGAAACTGACAGAACCTGAGAAAGCCTGACAGAGCCTGCCACAGTCTCACAGGGCCCGACAAAGCCTGACAGAGCCGAACATGGCCTGACATAGCCCAACAGAACTCGACAGGGCCCAACAAATCCCCACAGCACCTGACAGCAAACTATAGAGTCCAGCAGTGCCTGACAGAGGTGGACAAAGCGCGATAGAGCCTGAAAGAGCTCAACAAAGCATTACAGAGCCCTACAGAGCTTGAAAAAGCTTGAAAGAGACCAACAGTACCCAATGTAGCCTGAAAGACATCGAAAATACTCAATGGACCTTGACAAAACCTGACACATCCAGACAAAGCCTGAATAAGGGAAAAAAAGCATGAAAAAGCCTGACAAAGACTGACAGAGCCTGACAAGGCCTGACAAGGCTTTACAGAACCTGAAATAGCCTGGTAGGACAGAAAGAGCTTAAAAAAGCTCGACAGAGACCGACAGCGCCTGACAGAGCTTGTGACAGACCGACAGACTTCAGCAAAGCCACACAGAGACTGACAGGGCCTGAAAGAGTCCGAGAAAACTCAACAGAGCCCTGCAAATCCTGACATGGCCTGACAGAGCCTGATCGAACCCCAGAAAGCCCAGTATAGCCTGAGCGAACCTGATAGAGCCCAACAATATCTGACAAAGCCCGAAAGAGGTCGACAAAGCTTGACAGAGACCACCAGGCCTTGACAGAGCACGACAGGGCCTTCCAGAGCCCAACACAGTTCAAGAGGGTTTGCCAAATCCTAACAGACCCTGATGGTGAACGATAGAGCCCGGCAGGACCTGACAGGCTGACAATGTGTGACAGAGACTAAAAGAGCTCAACAAAGCATTACAGAGCCTGATAAGGCCTGATACAGCTTGACAGAGCCTTACAAATCTCGACAGAGCCTGACAGGGCCAGAGCGAGCTTGAAAGAGCCCAACAGAATCTGAAAGAAATTGACAGAGTCCAACTAAGCCTGATAGTGCTCGACAAAGCTTGAGAAGGACCAACAGAGCCAGATAAAGCACAACAGAGCCCGAAATAGCATGACAGGGCCTGAAAGAGCCTGATAAAGCCTGACAGAGCACAACAGGGCCTAACAGAGCCTACCAGAAACTGAGAGAGCCTGCCAGGTTATGACAGAGCCTGACAGACTTCGACTAAGCTTGACAGAGCCCAGCAGTACCTGAGAAAGCATGACACAGCATGACAGAGTCTCACAGGGCCTAACAGCACCTGACAGAACTCGACAGGGCCCAACAAATCCCGACAGCACTTGGCAGTGAACTATAGAGTCCAACCGTGTTACAGGGAATTAACAGTTATCTAATTAAGACTTAAAGAACTAACACTTAAAGACTTAAAGAGCTAACAGCCTTCTCAGGGATGGGTTATGAATATGTATAGGTGTTGTTCCTAAAACTTTCATGAATATGTAACACTTTACTGCATTTAACCAAGCTCACAACTACTTCAAATTTACACACATATTAGGTGAAATGATTCCCCGTGTGTCCGGCACTGTAAATAAGTAAATACATACCTTCCTTACAATCTCAAGGATTGTAAAGTCATTTCCGAACCTCATTTTGGTGAACCAGGCAGGAGGGTGTTCTGGTTGGCTATGTGAATAGGTGAGAACGGCCAGCTTTGGCGTGCCCCAAAGTTGTTTTTTTTTTCGGAAAGATCTCCATTTGCTTTGTTCATTGCAGGAGCAGACAAAAGACCTCCAACAAAAACAACGGATAAAGTATGTTGTAATAAACTTCCATTTAATTGCATTTGGCGGGGAGCCAGTAAGCCGTGGAGAGATGTCTCACGAGTTTCTGCAGTCTCTTTGTGGGCAGCAGCTAGCAATCTTGAGAGCAGATCGAGCAACTCTGAGATTTCTGTGTCTCAATTTCGATGGCCAGGATGGACTTTTGGTAATGACTAATCTTAGCAAGAGTGAAGGGTAATGCAGAAATCTCTCTTTTGCAGCTGCTGGAAAAGGTAAAAGTCAGTGAAAAAGGAATAATTGGTCTACAACTGCGTGGTATTTTTGTAAGTGCCTGACATACCATGCATTCCATTCCAAATCATTAAGTAACTCGTAAATCATAAAACCAACCAGCCGTGTCTCTGTGAACTGTCTGAGTGTGTGCTAATTACAGTAATTACTGTTTATGGTGGTATGCTTTAGCCTGTGATCTGTATAAAGCAGAAGATGAGCTTAAAACACCTTGATTTAAGTCACGTGGCATGAGTTAAATTACAGTGTGCGCGGTGTAAGAAAGTATATGCAGATATGTTTTTCACCCTCCAAAATCAGGGACATAACAAAAAAATGGGAACCTGTTCCATTAGAATACTGAAGTACCATCTTGCTCTCCTTAGGATGCATCCTTACACATTAGAGTAACTTAGTGGGGAATCCTGATAAAAGAAAGTTTGAAACAATATTGTACTCACTTTGAGGCACAGAATGACCTTACAGCCCTTGAGGTAAATAAGGAAGGTATGTATTTATTTACGACGCCGGACACGCAGGGAATCATTTCACCTAATACGTGTGTAAAATTACAGTAGCTGTGAACTTGGTTAAATGCAGTAAAGTGTTACATATTCATTAAAGTTTTAGGAACGCCTATACATATTCATAACCTTTCTACGAGAAGGCGGTTCTTATTACAATTACTTCCGGGAGACCATTTCCATAGTCTCCACCTCCGGCTCCTCCTGGTTGCAGCTGCGCAGTTGTTACCAATCAGGACACATAACCACGGACGTAGTTATATGCGGTGCTTTATTTCAGCGCTGGGAAACCAGGGGTTTGCACCCAAAGCTGGCTTCGAACAGGTGATTCAGACTACACCTTATTATACAAGTTAGTCACATACATATTCATTACAACCCCTGACAACCATTAGCATATTCCACACCTATTCTGACACAAACTTCCTATCTAAAAGATGCTATGTTTACCAGTTATTTTCTAAGGTACCAACTTTAAAAGAATATATCGTAAATCTCTGTCCACCTTAAGAATTAGGCTCGGTTACAGTTACCTGCCTTATAAGAATATACCATAAATCTATGTCAACTTTAAGAATAGAGTTTGGTTACTGAATACAAGAATTCCATGGTTACAAGGTTGGTTGCTATCTTAATGTTAATCCAACTGTAACAGATCCAGCGATATCCAGGGTAGAGCTAGCGAAGGCCCATCCTGACCTGTTCCAAAAGGGAACATGGAAGGAAACATCTTGTAAAGTTGATTCTCCTGTTCCATAAAGGAACATGGAAGGAAACATCTTGTAAAGTTGATTCTGTTACTAACATCTCCCCCCTTTGAAAATGCTTTTCTTTAGACAATGCATTTTCACTTCAATCAACTTCTTCAATTATTGATTTGATTGGTGATTTGGCAAATGTGACAGTTCATAAGCTGGAGGGCTAGCTGGAGGACTGTCAAATATAGGATTAACATAATTCCTACTCAGGACACTGAAAATGCAATTATTCTTAGCATTTGTTTGACTAATCACACGTTTAATACCTACATGTAATAAACAAAGAAGTATAATCACAATTGTAAGTACAACTACACTTTCTAATAGTGAATGTACCCATCCTCCCAAATTTAAACCAAATGAATCCAACAGAGCTCCTATCCAGCTCTGTTCTGCATCCTGCTTTTCCTTTTGCAGCTCCATCTCTGTTTGGGTGAGTTGAGAAATGTCCTTCTCGACCTCCGAAGTTACGTTTGGAATATGGATGCAGCAATGATCCATTCTGTCTTTCAAATATCCACAGACACCATTTTCTTTCAACAACATTATGTCGAGTGCCATTTTATTATGTAAGGTCATTTTGGTCGTAGCCTGTAATTGTATATTAAGTTCCCGAAAACCTTTCTTAGTTATTCTAGCCAATCGATCCATTTGCCCGATCAATTTATCAATCATTTCCCTGTTTCTGTATGCCGCAATTGGTGCAAAGAAAGATTCTAGTGCCCAACCGAATTTAACACTGCTTGATGGTTCATGCCACACATCGTCTTCATCTATTTCTCATTTGTGCCTAACATGTAGAAGTTCTTGCCCATTTTTCAAGGGAGACTTTTTCCAAATAGGACATAGGGTTGGCAGTCCCAAAGTAATTTCCCTTACTGGTCCTGCTATTGGTAAATGTGTTGTCCAGGTCCCATCACTTAAGGCCCAAACCAGATGTCCCACACTACCTATAACGCCTCTACAATCAATTCTATTTCCATCAATACCTATCTTGATTCCTTCCTTTAGATCCAATTGTTTCTGACAAATGCAACCTGCAATTACCGCAACTTTAACGATGGATATTGGTATCTCTTTCATATCTGTCTGGCAAGTTATTACTCGTGAACAATTCCACCATGGTACTGTTGTTCCTCCTGTTACATTGGACCACCGTACACACCATGGAAATGCTTCACTATATTGGTATTGTTGTACAATACTCAATGTCCACATGTTACTCCATGATTCAGTTATATTTTTGTTATCCTGATCTTTGCATTCCCAGTAAGTCTGTTCAACCATTTGGTTTACTACTTTGGTGGTCCATGTGTCATAATAACACCAACCTATATTTTTGAATGGTCTGGTCATTCCTATTTTAACCCATTTCACCTCAGGTAATTTTAAACAATCCTCCTTTGGCCCTGGTGTTTTCCATTTTCCTTGTTCTTTTACCCTTTGTTCTGTTGGGATGACTTCTTTTCTAGTGCGGGATTCACATGCTATTTTACCAGTTCTGTTTATTTCTGGTAAGGTGGTAGATATTATTCCCCACTGTATTGGGTCTTCGGCCGATTTTGGAATTGGAAGGCAAGCAGTGATGCTACTGGTATTCTGAGTCAGTGCGAAATCTCGAATTAATCCTATCATAAGATTCTCTGCCTGATACCACCTGTGGTATCTGGGTACTTTCGTTATTATCTACTGCTCTTCGTGGTCTAATTTGCAATTCCATTTGAATAGTCCCATTTTCCCACTGTTTATCAGAGGCCTTGTGGAATAGAGTGGCACTTCCCTCTCCAGTTTTCAAAAGTACAAACACTCTAACCAAAATCACAATTTGGTAATGCAAACCAGACATTACTGCGATATAATCTTGAGCGAGGTAGGACCCACTATCTGCGATTTCCAGAGTCTTGGGACTCTTTTCACTCGGGTATAGTGTATCCAGGAGTCTACTCCAGCAACTTTGACTGTGGTGAATGTAGTTAGGAGTACTTGATAGGGTCCGTCCCAACGCTCTTTTAAGGGTTCTTCATTCCAAGTTCTTAGATACACCGTGTCTCCAGGCTCTATATCATGTACTGGATTCTCGAGCGCTAGTGGGCGATTCCACACTAGTGCGGATCTGAGTCGATTCAATGTCCTGCCAAGAGACAACACATAATTGTACAAGTCCTGATTTCCTTTCACATGTACCTCTGGGTTTGGGTTTGGTGCTTCATATGGTTTGCCATACAAAATCTCGTATGGACTTACTGACATTCCACTCCTAGGTTTAATCCTAATATGCAACAATGCTATTGGCAAGGCCTGAGGCCATTGAATTTTTGCGTCCTGACAGATCTTGCTAAGTTGCCTTTTTAGGGTTTGATTCATTTTCTCCACTTGTCCACTAGACTGGGGTCTCCATGGGGTATGTAACTCCCACTTAATTCCCAAACATCTGCTGATTTCTTTTACCAATTGTGCAACAAAGTGTGGTCCCCTATCGGAGGATATCCCCAGTGGTACCCCAAATCTAGGGATTATTTCCTTTAGTAACTATTTTACAGTTTCTTTCGCCTGGTTGGTGCGACAAGGGAAAGCTTCCGGCCATCCTGAAAAGGTATCTACCCCAACTAGTATATACCTGAATCCTCGGGTTCTGGGGAGTTCCGCATAGTCTCTTTGCCAATAATCCCCAGGTTGTATGCCTGTCTTTATTTTCCCCATTTCTGTTTTTCTTTTTACTAAAGGATTATTTTTCAAGCAAATTTCACACTTAGCTGTGATAGAATTTGCCATTGTTAACATCTGGACCGAGATAATGTTTTCTTAAATAAGTTACCAATACTTCTGCACCCCAGTGACACTTCTGGTGTTCCGTCTGAAGTATTCCTCTCATAATAGTGGTTGGTACCACAACTTGTCCATTGGTGGTTACATACCACCCAGAATTATTCTTACTGGTTCTTACTAGACTTGCCAATTTTTCATCTTCTGTAGACTATTTAGGTGGTTCTGAAGGTAATAAATCAATTGCTCTTACCTTCTGGGAGATAAGACCCATCATTGTCCTCACTTGCCGTGCTACTGACCGAGTTGTTTGATCAGCAAGCCAATTTCCCTCTATGATTTTCGATGTTCCACTTTGATGAGCTTTACAGTGCATTACAACAACTTGCGATGGTTTTTGAACGGCATTAATCAGATTCAGTATTTCCTCCTGGTACTTAATGTTTGTTCCTTGTGAAGAGAGCAGTCCCCGCTCTTTCCAAAGGGCTCCATGCACATGAACAACTCCAAAAGCATATTTTGAGTCAGTCCATATGTTAACTTTCTTGTTTTCGCTGAGTTCCAATGCCCTAGTTAAGGCGATTAATTCCGCTTTTTGTGCTGAGGTGTTTGGCGGTAAGGGTTTAGCCTCAATTACTGTCTTGGCAGTACTAATCACATATCCTGCATACCGCATTCCGTTCTCCACAAAGCTACTGCCATCAGTAAAGAGTTCCCAGTCAGTTTCTGCCAGCGGAGCGTCTTTCAAATCAGGGCGACTTGCGTGGGTGTATTCGATGACTTCCATGCAATCATGTTCCAGGTCTCCTTCTTCAGTACCTGCATCCAAAAACTCAGCAGGATTCATTAGGTTAGTAGTTTTTAGAACAACATCATCTTGTTCTGTCAGAATTACCTGGTATTTCATCATTCTGCTTGGGGAAAGCCAATGACCCCCCTTTTGTTCCAGTACTGTTGTCACCATATGGGATACAAACACTTCTATCCTTTTTCCCGTAGTTAATTTTCGGACCTCCTGGATCAGTATTACTGTAGCAGCTACCGCCCGTAAGCACGCCGGCCACCCAGTACTTACCGGATCTAGCTGTTTAGAAAAATAGCCAACAGGTCTTTTCCAGGATCCCAGTTGTTGGGTTAATACCCCCAAGGCAAGTCTTTGTCGCTCGTGTACAAACAACTGGAAATCTTTGCTCAAGTCCAGCAGGCCCAAGGTAGGCGCCTGCATCAAAGCCTGTTTTAGCTTTTGGAAGGCTTCACGTTGTGGTTTTCCCCACATGAACGTCTTATTCCCTTGTGCTTCGTATAAAGGTTTGGCAATCAACCCATAGTCCATAATACAAAGTCTGCACCATCCTGTCATTCCTAAAAAGGATCTTAATTCATGTAAGTTTCGTGGTTCTGAAATAGCACAGATAGCATGCACACGGTTTGTACCTAATTTCCGCTGTCCTTGAGAAAGCTCGCATCCTAAATAAATCACAGTCTTGGATGCAATTTGAGCTTTACTTTTCGATACTTTGTACCCATTCATTCCCAATTGGTTCAGTATTTCAATCGTTACCTGGATGCAGAGTTCTCGTGTCTCAGTCGCGATCAAAATGTCGTCTACGTATTGTAGTAACAGGTACCATTGTCGAGGGATCACGATGTGGCCTTTCGTAGTCCATTCCTCGAGTTCTTTGGCCAACTGATTTCCAAAAATAGTTGGGCTATTTTTGAATCCTTGCGGAAGACGTGTCCAGGTTAACTGAGTTTTCCTTCCATTGTATGGATTTTCCCATTCAAAGGCAAATAGCTTTTTGCTTTCCAGGTCGAGGGGTATGCAGAAGAAGGCATCTTTTAAATCAAGTACAGTAAGCCATTTATATTTCTCCTTCACAAATGTTAACAAGGTGTATGGATTTGCAACTACCGGATAAATGTCCTTAGTGATCTGGTTTACAGCCCGCAAATCTTGGACTAATTGGTAATTACCATCGGACTTCTTTACTGGAAAAATTGGAGTATTATATTCTGTTTCACATTCCTCTAGAATTCCATATCTCAAGAATTTTCAATTAGAGGAACTATTCCTAACCTAGCTTCTAATTTCAGTGGGTACTGTCTCAACTGTACAGGCCTGGCATCTTCCTTTAATTCCACTTTTACAAGCTGGGCTGTTTTCAATTTCCCAGGTATGTCAGTCGCCCATACCGTGTGGATCACAGCCTCCTCCACAGCTTGTGGTATTTCCACTACCGGGTTTTCTCTTAATAACAGAATTTGTCCCACCTTAGATTCTGGAATTTTCATTACCAGGTTTCCATTCTCAAATGTTATTACAGCATCCAATTTGGTCAATAAATCCCGTCCTAAAAGGGAAACTGGACAATCTGGAACATATAAGAACTCATGGGTTAATTCCTTTTCTCCAAAACGCAGATCTAAGGGTTGCAGGAATGGCCGTACTTCTTCCTTCCCTGTGGCACCAACAATCGTTGTCGTTTTATGACCTATTGTTCCCTGTAAAGAATTTAGCACAGAATAAGTAGCCCCTGTATCCACTAAAAATCTCACATCCTGGTCCCCCACTTGTATTGTCACAAGGGGTTCCTTATTCTGGGTATCGGTTCTTGTGCTGCCATATAGTCAACTGTTATTATTATATTCCCCCAACACCATAGTTTGTATTGCATTCCCTGCTGCACTTGGTACCTGACTCGTGGAGCCCGGACGGTTCGGGCATTCATTTTTCCAGTGTCCTTCCTCCTTACAATAAGCACATTGATTTATACCAAGCTTTACAACAGGTCTTAAAGGAGTTCCCCGAACATTCCGAAAACCGCGCCCTCGGCCGCCTGTAGTTCCTCTGCCACGGACTTCCATTCCTATTCCCCTGCCTTGTCCTTGGACCAGGGCCAACAAGTCTTGCTGAGAACGCCTCGACTGTTCCTTTTCTCTATTATTATAAACTTTCCAGGCTGTTTCTAACATGACATCCAGATCTCGTAATTGTGCCCCCTCCAGTTTCTGTAATTTCTTCCGAATATCATCCTGAGACTGCCCCAAAAAGATTAAAGCCAACTGAACCCTTGCTTGTTCTGTTTCAATATCTAAATCCATATATCTCTTTGCAGTTTTCTTTAATCTTTCTAAAAAGGCTGAAGGGGATTCATTCTTTTCCTGCCTAACATTATACAATTTTGACCAATTCATTTGTTTTGGCATAGCAGTCTGAACACCGATCAATAACCAGTCCTGATACCTCCGGAGGCTAAGCTGACCACCTCCAGTATTATAATCCCATCTGGGATCCTCCTTTGGAAAATTTTCATCAACATTGCCACCCACTATTCCATTCTGAATATCCTCCCTTGCTTTATCTCTTGCTACCCGTATAACCATATCCTTTTCTGTAGAATCCATTAATGTGTCAAGAATCACTTGTAAATCATCCCAATCAGGATTCTGCATTTTAATTATCATTTTAATTATCCTTGCAACCTTGTCCGGGTTTTCCCGGTAAGGACCGGCTGATTGTTTCCAGATCATTAAATCTCCTGGCGAAAACGGGATTTTTACATAAACCGTCTCTCCCCCCACTCCTACCGCTTGTCTCAGGGGTGCTATTACATTTGGCAGTCCACCCCCCTTTTGGGCTTCCTTTTCTCTGTGCCTAGTCCTGTGGGATATTGGTGTAGTTGTTACTCCTTTTACACCGGTTGCTGCCCCCTCATCCCCACTGGAATTGATATCACTTTCAGTGAGACGCACAGGTGCCGAGGGTTTAAGGGGTTTAGGTGCAGAGGGTTCAGTTTCTGGAGGGGCAACATCAAGACACGGCAAATCTAATTTTAAGGCATTACCGCAGCTGTTTTCTATTGCCAAACACGTCATGTATTTCTTTTCTGCCGTACAACCCATACATTTATCATTAGTACCGCCCCTCCATACTAATATTAACCCACATTCCTTCCTCCAGTCCTGTTTTTGTACAAGATAGAAAAAGAGATCCACGTACTGTACCTCATCCCATTTACCTTCCCTTTGACAAAACCTCATTAATTCATTAATAGTTCCAGGTTCTAAAGTACCCTCCGGCGGCCACCGTATTTCATTAGGCAAGTCATATTCAGGCCAGCAGTGAGTACAATATTCAGTTAACTTCTTTTTACTCATTGATTGTCCAAATCCAGCCTCCTTCCAATGTTTCAACAAACAGTCTAATGGTGACATCTTTGTATCGCTCATATCAACACAAAAGGGTAACACACAGGCGATTAACACAGAAGGATAACACACAGATAACTTTACCAGAACAACAGTAAAGACGGATCAAATCACCAGTTTCAACAGCAAATACAGATCAAATTACCAAGGCTACAGACCAGGTGCTGAACAACATAGATAACCAGACCAGGTGCACGCAAATAACCAGACCAGACCAGGTGCCGAGCCTGTGGCTTAAATAACCAAACCAGATGCCAAACCTGCAGAGGTTTCCCTCTAACGGACGGCTGCCTAGGCAATACCTCAGGAGCTCCCTGCCCAACTGAGCATGGCTTTCGCTGTGTCTGATCGACAGGCTACCAGATGTCTGACCAGCAGGCTACCAGACCAGAACCAGACCAGATGGGTACCCAATAATCCATGTAAAGCAACAGATAAAGCACCTTCTTACCAATCAGAGGTCCATCGTGAGCAGCGGAGAGCTGGTCGCGTCCGATGCACTCCCCAAGAATACCTCGGTGCTAGCTGGAGCAGGATCGAGACACGATCTGTCTCAGCAATGCCCGCGAGGTCCCATCTGGGTCACCAAAATGTTAGCAATCAGGACACATAACCACGGACGTAGTTATATGCGGTGCTTTATTTCAGCGCTGGGAAACCAGGGGTTCGCACCCAAAGCTGGCTTCGAACAGGTGATTCAGACTACACCTTATTATACAAGTTAGTCACATACATATTCATTACAACCCCTGACAACCATTAGCATATTCCACACCTATTCTAACACAAACTTCCTATCTAAAAGATGCTATGTTTACCAGTTATTTTCTAAGGTACCAACTTTAAAAGAATATATCGTAAATCTCTGTCCACCTTAAGAATAAGGCTCGGTTACAGTTACCTGCCTTATAAGAATATACCATAAATCTATGTCAACTTTAAGAATAGAGTTTGGTTACTGAATACAAGAATTCCATGGTTACAAGGTTGGTTGCTATCTTAATGTTAATCCAACTGTAACAGATCCAGCGATATCCAGGGTAGAGCTAGTGAAGACCCATCCTGACCTGTTCCATAAGGGAACATGGAAGGAAACATCTTGTAAAGTTGATTCTGTTACTAACACAGTGATTGTGAACCTGGGTCCTCTTCTCTGTACATGGTCACCTTTAATCCAGTGTGATGAGATGGTTAGGTCTCAGACTGCTGAGTTGGTTAAAACTGGCATATCTCCTGTCCTGTGCCCAAGTTTCTGTTATCTAGTTCACCCAGGGATGCACCAAAGAATTATTACCTTTGCAATTATTATTATCTTTATTATCTTTATTATCTTTAAATCTTTAAGTGTTAGTTCTTTAAGTGTTCATTAGTTAATTGTTAAATCCCTGTGTCATTCCCCTGTGGGAAACTACAGCAGGTCTGTGGAATCCTTCACAGAGAGTATGGGAATAGAGATCAGCCTTGAAGATATTAAGGTTTAGCCTTGAGAATGATGGGACTAAAGGAGTATCCAGAGATATTTAGTTGTACCCATGAGAGAGAAGGGATATACCCTGAGAGAGAAGGGATGTACCCGTGAGAGAAAGGGAGTAGAAGAGTAACATGGATGATAGCAAAATTAGCCAATGGGATGTTACTGCTGTACCTTGTAACCAATAGTGAAGAGACACATGAATTGGTAGAAATGTATAAAAATGCACTTGTAGCAAGAAATGGCATCTACTACTTTCATCCTGGAAGAACTTGGTCTATGTCATTTGTCCATCTCAGCCATGACATTCCCCCTGTGGGGGACTACGGTGGGTCCGTGGATTCCCTGACCGAGGGCATGGGAACAGACATTAGCCTTGAAGATATGAAGGCCTACCTGTGAGAAAGATGGGAGTAAAGGAGTATCCAGAGAAGCTAAGGATGTACTCGTGATAGAGAAGGGAGTAGAAGAGTAACATTGATGATAGCAAAAGTAGCCAATGGGATGTTACTGCTGTAACTTGTAACGAATAGTGAAGAGACACATGAATTGGTAAAACTGTATAAAAATGCACTTGTGACAATAAATGGCATCTACTACTTTCATCCTGGAAGAACTTGGTCTGTGTCATTTGTCCGTCTCATCCACGACATCCCCCCTTTTCTAAGAGGTTAGCAAATTCTTTTACTAAGGTGATGATTCTTTATGTTTTTCCAATGCCGAGATCACTTTCTGATGTGCCTTGATATGCGTGATTGCCACCTTCTTAGGAAGTTCAGCTGCCAATATTTCTTCTGCATTTTTGATATGTTTGCCTTGAGAGTTCAAGAGTCCATTTTCCTTCCAAATAGTTCTGTGTGCAAGCACGATCCTGAAAGCATACTTAGAGTCCGTATAAAAGTCCACAGCTAGTTCCAGAGCACAAGTAAGGGCGATTATTACTGCCTTTTGTGCTGAGATACTTTTAGGCAGAGGTCCAGATTCCATTACTTCATGGCTACTAATTATAGCATAACCAGCATGCCTTTCACCGTTCAGGATATTGCTACTTTCATCCATAAAGCAGTTCTCAGTGTTCTCCATAGGATTGTCCTTTAGATCTTGTTGGCTGGAGTATTTTTCTTCATTGTTTTCCAGGCAATTATGATGAACTGGTTTTCCAATGTGACCACTGAGGAAAGAAGTCGGATTGACAATGTTAGTGACCATGATTTAGCCTGATATTTGAGAAATCTTTGTGGGGAAAGCCAATGTCCCCCTTTTCACCTAGAACTGTAGACACTGTATGGGATACTAGCACAGTCATTTTCTGTCCCATGGTATATTTCCGGGCCTCCTGTATGTTCAGTACCACTGCTGTAACTGCCTGTAGGAATCCAGGCCACCCTTTTGCTTTTGCGTCTAATTGTTTGAAGAAATAGGCTGCTGCTCATCGGTATGGGCCAAGATTCTGTGCCAGTATACCAAAGGCTATTCCCTGCTTCTCATGAGAGAATAGAAAAAATGGTTTACTCACATCTGGGAGTCCTAAAGCAGGCGCTGTCATCAAAGCCTTACCAAGTTCTTCAAAGGCTTGTGTAGCTCCTTTATTCCATTGCAGGTGTTCCTGATCTGTGGCTGCTAGTACAAACAATGGCTTGACAAGCAATCCATAATCATAAATCCACAACCGGCACCACCCTGTCATGCCCAAAAAGGGTCCGTCATTCTTTTTCAGTTTGAGGCTTCGGAGTTTGGCATATAGGCTCCTCTCGAGCCTGTCCCAGGGTCCTTTGCCCTGCACTAATTTCATAGTCCAAATAAGTTACTTGTTGCTGCATCATCTGGGCTTTCTTCTGTGATACCCAATATCCTTGGAGCCACAAAAAGTTCAGTAGACTTACAGTTCAGGTTATGCACGTCTTATTTGTTCGGGTAGCGATCAAAATGTTATCCCCATATTGTAGCATCTGTCCTTCATCAGATGGGGCTTCCCAAGATTCAAGATCTTTAGCAAGCTGATTTCCAAATATTGTCAGACTGTTCTTAAATCCTTGTGGCAACAAAATCCATGTGAGCTGGGTTTTACATAAATATTATCTGGCTGACTTCATGGAGAGAGAGTCAAAAAGGTATCTTTTAAATCTAAAACTGTAATCCAAATCAAATTAGAGTTAATACAGTCAGTAAGTTGTATGGGTTTACTACCACCGGGCAGAGGTCCTCTGTTATTCTGTTTATAACCCAATTTGTACGAATTTCTCTATTACCAGCTGTGGAGGGGTTTGGTTATATGGAGATATGTTGTTGAATTAGTCAGGCCCAAAGGAATCTCAAGGCCACTTGGAGAAATTGAGAACAGAATCTTCTGTGAGAAAGAGGGGCGTTTCTTCATTAACAGGGCCTCAGCATGGCGTCAGTCATCGGATCTATCATCGGTGGGGCTCCAGCATGTGGACTGCCTGTGATACTTATTTAACGAATCCATGCTTGGAGCGTGGATGCGTGATTAGAGAATAGTTGCGTATATAAGGAGGTTTGTTTCTGTAATAAATGGCTTTGTGTGATTCACATTGAATTGGAATGCTGAGTCCTTTATTGCTCCAACAACCGACTGAATTAGGGATCAGAGTTCAACAACTTAAATACTTTCCCGGTCTCAAAATTATTAGATAATAATAAAAGCAAATTAACTTAAAGTGCTGTATCAAATCCTATTTTCCAAGTTCTGTGGAACAACATTTAATTGCCACTCATTGATATAAACCCACATTCAAACCACAAGTTGATACAGGGAATTGACAATTAACTAATTAAAACGCAAAGAACTAACCCTTTAACCCACATCACTATTGTCTAGCCTTGCTTAACTCTGTGTAACTTACTGTACAAAAAACAGGACTTCACTGACGCCTTCACTGCATTTAAACAAGCTCACAGCTCCTGGAAATTTACACACGTATTAGGTGAAATGATTCCCTGTGTCTCCAGCGCCGTAAATAAATATGTAAATACATACCTTCCTAACAATTCAAGGGTTTTAAGGTCATTTCCGTGCCTCAGTAGGGTCTGATGGAAGCCAACAAAACGCAACAGAGCCTGAAAAAGCTGAACAAAGCATTACAGAGCACAACAGGGCCTGAGAAAGCTTGACAGCGCCTTACAGATTCCGACAGAACCTGACAAACCCCGACCGGGTCAAACAATTCTTGAAAGAGCCCAGAAGTGCCCAATGGAGCCTGACACAGCTCGACAAAACCCAACATAGCATGAAAAAACCCAACTGAGCCCTACAACTCCTGACAGACCCTGACAGGGATCAAAAAATCCTGACAAAGCTTGGCAGAACCTGGAAAATCCTGGTAGGGCAGAAAGAGCACAAAGGAGCTTGACAGAGCCTGACAGAGGCTGACAGGGCATGACACAGATTGATAGTGCACTACATGTTCCAAAAAAGCCCAACAAACCTGATATGGCCCGACAGACCACAACAGAGCCCGAGAAAGCCCAACAGATCCCGGCAGATCCTGAGAGAACCTGACAGGACCTGATAGAGCATGACAGGGCCCAACAAAGACCAACAGAGGTTGACAGGGCCTGACAGATCCTGACAGAACCTGACAGAGACTGCCAGGAACTGAAAGAGATTGATAGGGCCTGACAGAGCATGTCAGGGCCTAACAGAGCCTACCAGAAACTGAGAGAGCCCGCAAGGGCATGACAGAACCTGACAGACTTCGACAAAGCTTGACAGAGCCCAACAGCACCTGAGAAAGCCTGACAGAGCCCGACACAGTCTCACAGGGCCCAAAAAAAGCCCGACAGAACCCAACAGGGCCTGACAGAGCCCAACAGAACTCGACAGGGCCAGACAAATCCCAACAGCACCTTACAGCAAACTATAGTGTCCAGTAGGGCCTGACAGAGACTGACAAAATGGAACAGAGCCTGAATGAGCTCAACAAAGCATTACAGAGCACGACAGGGCCTGACACAGCTTGACAGAGCCTTACAGATCCCGACAGATCCCCACAGAGACAGACAGAAGCCGACAAAGCCCGATATTGCCCATCACAGCCCGAAAATGCTCTAGAGAGCCCGACTTAGATAGACAGAGCCAGTAACGATCTAAGAGACCTAGGCAAGGCTTGACAAGGCCCTACAGAGCCTGACAGGGCAAGAAACAGATTGACAGTGCCCTATATGCCCCAAAAAAGCACGATAAACCTTGATATGACCCAACAGACCACGATAGAGACCGAAAAAGCCTTATAAAGCCCGACAGAACCTGACAGAGCCTGACAAGGCCTGACAGAGCATGACAGGGCTTTACAGAGCCTGACAAAGCCTGGTAGGGCAGAAAGAGCCCAAAGGAGCTTGACAGAGACCGACAGCACCTCACAGAGCCTGAGACAAACCAACAGATCTCAACAAAACCTCACAGAGACCGACAGGGCCTGAAAGAGCCTGACAAAACCTGACAAAGACTGACAGAGCCCTACAGACCCTGACAGAGCCTGACAAAGTCCAACAGAGCCCGACAAAACTCAACAGAGTCCTACAAATCCTGACATTGCCTGACAGACCCTGATCAAACCCGAGAAAGCCTAGCAGAGCCTGATAGAGCCTGACAAAACCTGACAGAGCCCAAGAGAGCTCCATAAAGCTTGACAGAGCCCACCAGGCCTTGACACAGCATGATAGGGCCTGCCAGAGCCCAACACAGCTCAACAGGGTTCGACAAATCCTCTTAGCACCTGATAGTGAACTATAGAGCCCAGCAAGACATGACAGAGGCTGACAAAGTGCGACACGAACTAGAAGAGCTGAAGAAAGCATTACAGAGTGTGACAGGGCCTGAAACAGCTTGACAGAGCCTTACAGATCGCGACAGAGCCCAACAGGGCTAAACAGAACTTAAAAGAGCCAGACAGAGCCTAGCACATCTTGACAGAACCTTACAGATTGCGACAGAACCTGACAGAGCCCGAGAGAACCCAACAAAGCTTGAAAGAGCCAAAAAGCACCTAGTCATGCTCTGTCAGGCCCTGTCGGGTTCTGTCCGGATCTGTCAGGATCTGTAGGACTCTGTCATACTTTGTCAGGCCCTATCATGTTCTTTCACGATCTGTAGAGCTTTGTTAGGCCCTGTTGTGCTCTGTCAAGCAATGTCAGGATCTGTCAGGATCTGTCGGGTTCTGTTGGGCTTTCTGCAGCGTTGTCAGGCTCTGTTGTGATCTCTCGTGCCATATCAGCCTATGTCGGGCTATTTTGGGGTATATAGGGCACTGTTAATCTGTGTCATACCCTATCAGGCTCTGTCAGGCTTTGTCAAGCTCTGTCCAGGTCTTTTAGGCCATCACGGGCTCTATGTATCTATGTCGTGTTTTTCAGAGCATTTTTGGGCTGTGATTTGTTTTATCAGGCTTTGTCAGCTTCTGTCTAAGTCTGTGAGGCATGTTCAGGCTCTGCCAGGTTTTTTGGGCTCTGTCAGGCCCCATCAAGCGTTGTTGGGCAATGCTGATCTTTGTTGGGCTTTTTTGATCCCTGACGGGCTTTGTCAGTCTCTGTCAGGCTTTGACGACATCTGTCAGGACATGTGGGACTCTGTAAGCCCCTTTTGGGTTAAGTTGGTCTCTGTCACAATCTGTCAGGCTCTGCTTGGCTTTGTCAGGCTCTGTTTGGCTCTGTAGGTCTCTGTCAATCCCTGTCAGGTTTTGTCAGGCTCTTCCAGGCCCTGTCGGTCTCTGTGTGCCTTTGTCAAGAAACGTCGGACTCTGTCAGGCTCTGTCAGGCTCTGTATGTCTCTGTCAAGTTTTTTTGGGCTCTTTCTGCCCTACCAGTCTTTTTCAGGCTCTGTAAAGACCTGTCATGTTCTGTCAGGCCCTGTTGGGTTCTGTCGGTTTTGTCAGGTATTTCAAACCCTGTCCAGCTCTATCAGGCTTTTTCAGGCACTGTCGGGCTTTCCTGCTCTTATTCAGGCTTTGTTGGGCTCTGTTAGTCTTCCTCAAGGTCTATCAAGCTCTGTGAGGACATTTCAAGATTTGTAGGGCTCTGTTGTGTTTTGTCAGGCTCTATTGGGTATTGTCGAGCTCTGTCAGGCTCTATTGGGTGCTGTTGGGTACTTTCAAGCTTTGTTGGGCCCTGTCAGGCTCTATCAGATTCTGTTGGGATTTGTAAAGCTCTGTCAAGCTGTGTCAGGCCCTGTCGTGCTCTGTAATGCTTTGTTGAGCTATTTCAGTCTCTGTCACTCTTTCTCAGCCTGTCAGGTCCTGCTGGACTCTATAGTTCGCTGTCAGGTGTTGTCTGGATTTATAAGGTCCTGTTGACTACTGTCGGTCTCTGTCAGGTCCCGTTGTGCTCTGTCAAGCTTTCTTGGGCCCTGTAAGACTTTTTTAAGCTCTGTCAGGCTTTCTCAGTTTCTGTTTGGCCCTGTAAAGATTTGTCGAAGTCTGTCTGGCTCATTCAGGCTCTATCATGCCCTGGCGGTCACTCTCAGTTTCTGGTAAACTCTTTCATGCCCTGTCAAGCTATTTCAGGCTCTGTCACGCTTTATCTGACTCTATTGGGCCTTGTCGAGTTTGTTGTGCACTGTCAGGCTTCGTTGGACTATGTCAGTTCCTGTCAGGTTCTGTTGGGCTCTTTCAAGCTCTGTCTGGCCCTGTCGGGCTCTGTCTACATCTGTAAGGATCTGTCAAGCTGTGTCAGGACCTATCAGGCTCTGTAGCAATGCTTTGTTGAGTTCTTTAGTCTCTGTCACACTTTTTTAGCCTCTCTCAGGTCCTGACGGGCTCTATCATTCGCTATCAGGCGCTGTTAGGATTTGTCGAACCCTGTTGAGCTGTTTTGGACTCTGTCACGCCCTGGTGGGCTGTGTCTAGCTTTATCAAGCTCTGATGGGCTCTGTCAGGTTTTGTCAGGCCCTGTCAGTCTCTTGCAGGATCTTTCAGTGCTTGGCGGGCTCTGTGGGGTTTGGTCAGGATCTGTCAGGCCCTGTCGGGCTCTGTCAGGTTTTGTCGGGCTCTATCAGTCTCTTGCGGGCTCTGTAAGTCCCTGGAGGGCTCTGTCAGGTTCTGTCAGAATGTGTCAGGCCCTGTCGGGTTCTGTCAGGATCTGTCTAGCTTTTTTGGGCTCTGTCATCCTCTGTCAGGTCCTGTCAGGTTCTGTCAGGATCTCTCAGGATCTGTTGGGATTTCCCAGGATTTTTTGGGCTCTGTAGTGATCTGTCAGGCCTTATCAGGCTTTGTCAGTGTTTTTTGGGACAGGTGGGGCACTGTTAATCTGTGTCATACCCTGTCTGGCTCTGTCAGGCCTTGTCAAGCTCTGTCCAGGTCTTTTAGGCCATGACAGGCTCCGTCTATCTACGTGAGGATCTCTAGGTAATTTTCGAGCTGTGATGGTCTCTATCAGTCTTTGTTGGCTTCTGTCTGACTCTGTGGGTCCTACTCGGGCTCTGTCAGGTTTATTTGGGCTCTATCAGGACGTGTCAAGTGTTGTTGTGCAGTATTAAGGTTTGTTGGGCTTTTTTGATCCCGGTAGGGCCTGACAGAGACTGATAAAGCATGACAGAGTCTGAAAGAGCTCAGCAAAGCATTGCAGAGCATGACAGGGCTTGACACAGCTTGACAGAGCCTTACAGATCTCGACAGAACCTGATAGAACCCTAGCAGGCCCCAAAGAGTAATACTTTGTTGTGCCCTGTCGTGCTCTGTCAGGTCCTGTCAGGCTCTCTCAGGCTTTGTTAGGCCCTGGCATGCTCTGTCAGGCTCTGTCAGGTTCTGTTAGGGTCTATCAGGTTTTGTTTGTTTTTTTCAGTTTCTGTCAAGCGATGTCAGGGTCTATAGGGCTCTGTCAATCCCTCTCAGGTTTTGTCAGGCTCTTTCAGGCCCTGTCGGTCTCTGTGTGACTTTGTCGAGATCTGTCGGTCTCTCTTGGGCTCTGTCAAGCTCTGTCAGGCTCTGTCAAGCTTTTTTGGGCTTTTTTTGCTTGATCAGGCACTTTCAGACTCTGTAGAGCCCTGTCAGGCCTTGTCAGACTCTGTGGGGTTCTGTAGGGCTTTGTCAGGCTCTTTCAATCCCTGTCGGGGTCTGTTAGGCTTTGTTAGGCTTTTTAGCCCTTATTCAGGCTCTGTCAGGCCATGTCAGGATTTCTAGGACTCTGTCGGGATTTGTCAGGCACTGTTAGGTATTCTTGATCTCTGTCAGACTACATTGGGTGGTTTTGGGCTCTTTCAAGCTTTGTTGGGCCCTGTTGGTCTCTGTCAGATTCTGTCGGGATCTGTAATGCTCTGTCAAGATGTGTTAGGTTCAGTGGGGCTCTGTAATGCTTTGTTGAGCTCTTTAATCTCTCTTGCACTTCGTCAGCCTCTGTCAGGTCCTGCCGGGCTCTATCGTTATCTATCAGGTGCTGTCAGGATTTGTCAAACCCTGTTGAGCTTTGTTGGGCTCTGGCAGGCCCTGTCTTTGTCTGTCAGGTCCTGGAGGGCTCTGTCAAGCTTTGTCGAGTTCTGTTGGACTCTGTCGGTTTCTGTCAGGATCTGTCAGGTCCTGTCATGCTCTTTCCTGGTCTGTTATGCTTTATCTGTCTCTGTTGGTTCTTTTGACCTCTGTCGGGCACTGTAGGGCTTAGTTGGGATCTGTCAATTCCTGTCAGGCTCTGTTTGGCTCTTTCAAGTTCCGTTTCGTGTTTATTTGGGCTCTGTGTGGCTCTTGCACACTCTGTAAGTTTCTGGTAGGCTATGTCAGGGTCTGTCGGGGTCTGTCAGGATCTGTCAGGCCCTATAAGCTCTGTTGGTCTTTGTTGGGCCCTGTCATGCTCTCTCAGGCCCTGTCGAGTTCTTTCAGAATTTGTTGGGATCTTTTGGGTTTTCTCTGGCTTTGTTGGGCTCTGTCATTATCTGTCAGGCTACATCAGGCTTTGTTGGGCTTTTTTGATCCATGTTGGGCTTTGTCGGTCTCTGTCGGGCTTTGAAGGCTTCTGTCAGGACCTGTGAGGCTCTGTAAGCCCCTTTGGGGCTCTGTCGGTCTCTGTTGCTATCTGTCAGGCTCTGTTGGGCTTTGTCAGGCTCTGTTGGGCTTTGTCAGGCTCTTTCGGGCTCTGCTGGGCTCTGTAAATCCCCATCAGATTTTTTCGGGCTTTTACAGGCCCTTTCAGTCTCTGAGTGGCTTTGTCAAGATCTGTCCATCTCTCACCACAAAATGATCTTGGAATCCCGAGGAATGGGATGGAAATATTTGGAGTGAATCCTCAGTCTCCAATATTGAGTTTTAATTTGATCCTGACTTAAATGGCAGGGAGGTGGTGGGAGCACAGCCCCCCATACAAATGATGTGGCAGCGGGAACAAGCAGATGAGGAGGGGCAGATCACGTGTACTCACTCTCCGAGAAGCAGAAGAGTGGGGAAGGAATACTGGCACGGATTTTGCCAGCTTGGGAGAGTGGAGATGCGTCTATCCATTTATTAGCAGATGAAAAAGTTTTATTAAGCCCTATAGCCAATGATGATCTGATACGAGGATATGCTCAACTGCAAAATGTCAGAGGTCCTGACGGGCAAGATATTATTGCACCTACGCTATGTCAGTGTTTGTGTGCTGCAGTTTTAACAGCATATGTTGAACCTGTTGAATGTGTGTTGTCCTGTGGAAACTGGTGCACAATGGAGGATGGTATTAATTTAGTGTGGTGGATGGGGGTGGCATCTGCATTGATTATGGGATCCGATCTGGACAGGGTAGCAGTGACAAGAAGTATTAAAATGCAACTTCTTAGAGGACCGCCTGCCTCACTAATACCCGTGATTCTGCCAACAGTGACAAATGCTACGGGCAATGCAGGCACTCTAGTAAATGCCTTGAGGGGAATTGGGGCTGTAATTTCAGGACCCTCTGTTTGGGTGGTGAATAAAGGAAAGCCAGCAAAACTGAAAGGAGTTACAGCACGGGTGAGGCGGACACAAATATGGAATGATTTTGTACAAGCTGGTATCCCATGATTAGAAATAGGTGGGATCACACCATCAGAAATGTTTTGCCGCTTGCAAAAGTTAATGTTTATGCAAAAAAATCAACCAGCCCTAGTCCCACTGCCAACACTGCACCCACCCCCCACCCCGCCTGTCACCTCAATGCAAGACCAGTTTGCCTTTACCTGGCAACAAAAGCAATACACTTGCCGAGTGTTGTCTCAGAGATACAAATACAGTCCCTCCGTTTGCCATCAAATCATAGTAGCTAATATAGCATTATGGTTGGGTACCATTACTGATTGCCATTATATTGATGATCTGTTGATTATGGCAGTGTCACAACAAGAAACTGAAGCAGCTGCTGAATTTTTGAAGGTGTATTTACAGGACCAAGGCTGGGCAATTAATCTGACTAAAACACAGGACCCTAGTGCTACTGTACTATTTTTAGAAATAGTTTGGCATAGGCAGCTTCGAGAAATACCAGATAAGGTATATCACACAGTCCAGCAGTTTTCTGTACCAGCTGCAGTAAAACAATTACATGCCTTTTTAGGATTTTTAGGGCATTGGAGAACTTTTATCCCTAAATCATCTGTGGAGGAGGATTCCCCTTGTGAAGGATTAATAGAAGAGCACAATAAAGTTGATTCACTTGAGCCGCAAAACAGTAAGGAAGCAGATAATATGACCTCTGCTGAACTTCATGCTCAAGCTCTAAGTATGCATATAGCTTGTGGACATGGATCAGCTTATGCTGCACAGGCATGGGACATTGCTCATAATCAACCCGCTTTGCTATTATATACTTGTAAAACATGCTCACATCATTGTGCCACTTGTACAAAGTTAATTTAAGGGCATTATATAGGCCATGGGGAAAGATAAAACGTGGTCAATGGACCTTGAATACCTGTCAGGTCGATTATATCAGCCCCCTACTCCCCTCTAGGGGGTGGCAATATGTATACACTTCTGTGGACACAGTGTCAGGGCTAACTACAGAGAAAATGGAATTATTCACATCAATGGATTGTGAAGTGGGACTGCAACCTATTGATCTAGATGCAAAAATTTATATAATTCCAGAGAATACTGTATGGTTTTGCACGTTGACTTCTCTTCTTATGTTACATCCTCTGCTAATATCAGATTCTCGAGTTCTTGTATTTCAGGTATCTTCAGTGAACACGTGTTTTATCTAGAGGAGACAGCATTGGAACAATGTTCTTGGTGTCACAGACCCAATATCAAAGTGAAGTCCAATCTGAAAACGTGCAGGCCACGACTTTTCAGTCTGCATGGGCAATTACCCCACACCAGGTTGTTAAACCCAGGTTGTTAAACTAAAGGAGCTGGAGCAACAGCATATGTATTACTGGAAGGTGACAACACTCCTATTGATTAACTTAGATTTATCCTGGTAAACTTAGATCTGTTCAGCCTCTACTGTAGCCTAATCATTTACCTTTAATATTTAGGAGAAATTAACGGTTGCAGATCTCTTAACAATGTGTTTCACTAGCATGACAACCCTTGTAGCTGTATTACAGAATTGTGCCATGCTAAGGGATTTTAACATTAATGTTTCTTCTTGTGGTTTCCTCTAAGTAGGTAGTGGCTGCAAATGCTGCTTATTTTGAAGGCATGTGGTGCTTCAACATAATGATGAACTAGTCAACATGGAAGAAGACATCTCACATCTTTGGGATTAATGCAGCAAGTGAAACAATCTACTGATAATGCCTGGCTGAATGACTAATTCCTTGACAAAGTGAATGGGACACCTAATTTAAAACATTATTGTAGAAATATGTTTTTTTCTTTTTCTATATGTGTTTATTGTATGCCCCTGTAAATTGCTCTGTGCTACACCTCACAAACCCAAATGAACAACTCTGGCTTTGCTGGTCCTAGCAGAAGCTGTCCCCTGAGCAAGGGGGTGGAATGTATGGAAATTGTGCAAGAATGGCAAGGAGGCTAGGCGGTAGGTTGAGGGAGGTGATTCTCCCCCTCTGCTCTTGTGAGACTCCACCTGGAGTTCAGCATTCAGCTCTGGGACCCCCAACATAAGAGGGACATAGACCTCTTGGAGCAAGTCCAGAGGAGGTCCACGAAGATGATCAGAGGGCTGGAGCACCTCTCCTATGAAGAAAGACTGAGAGAGTTGAGGTTGTTCAGCCTGGAGAAGAGAAGGCTCCGGGGAGACCTTATAGCAGCTTTCCAGTACCTAAAGGGGGCCTACAAGAAAGCTAGAGAGGGACTTTCTACAAGGGCATGTAGTGATAGGAAAAAGGGGTAATGGCTTTAAACTGAAAGAGGGTAGATTTAGATTAACTATAAGGAAGAAATTCTTCACCATGAGAGCGATGAGGCACTGGAACAGGTTGTCCAGAGAAGTTCCAGATGCCCCATCCCTGGAAGTGTTCAAGGGCAGGTTGTCTGGGGCTTTGAGCATCCTGATCTAGTGGAAGGTGTTCTTGCCCATGGCAGGGTGGTTGGAACTAGATGATCTTTAAGGTCCCTTCCAAACCATACAGTGGGAACAGCAGGATGTGAGGTTCCAACCACTTGGATGATAAAGGAAGATAAATACTAACATGACCATCGAGATGGTCAAAGAAGAAATAATACTAACATGATTAAATCACAGCAATTAGTCAAAATATAAAGGACCTTGGTAAGGTTATACAGAAGTATGTTTTTCATTATTATAAGGAGTGATAGTCCAGGCTCATGAGAATGGTATCTTGGGCCGGAACACCGGCCCCAAGGATGTGTGATGTGTAAATGTTGTCAGGCTGTCCTGGAAGGTGGCTGCTCCAGTTTACAAAAGGAGCAGAAGAGATTCTGATGCTCTTGAAGGAACCTCTAATTCACACCCAGAGACTGTGCAAAACAGGAATTAGAGGTGTCCTGCCTCCAGCCAGGTGGAGGAAAGGGATAACAGAGTTTATTGGACTGTACAAATACTATGGCCTGGTACAACACAACCCCAGGAGTACAAAGCTTTAGTGGACACTGGTGCTCAGTGCACAATAATTCCTTCTAATTATAAAGGAACGCAATCCATCAATATTGTTGGAGTGACTGGGGGATCCCGGGAGCTGACTGTTGTAGAGGCTGAAATGAGCCTAACTGGAAAAAACTGGCAAAAGCATCCCATTGTGACTGGTCCAGATGCTCCGTGCATCCTTGGTATAGACTACCTCAGGAGAGGGTATTTTAAGGACCCAAAAGGGTATAGGTGGGCATTTGGTATAGCAGCTGTGGACACTGAGAAAATTGAACAGCTGTCTGATTTGCCTGGTCTTTCAGATGACCCTTCTGTTGTAGGACTGCTGAGGGTTGACGATCAGCAGGTGCCAATTGCTACCACAACGGTGCATCGCCGACAATATCGCACCAATCGAGACTCTTTGACTCCTATCCAGTAGCTGATCCGTCAATTGGAAAGCCAGGGTGTGATCAGTAAGACTCGCTCACCTTTTAACAGCCCAATCTGGCCAGTGCGTAAGTCTAGTGACGAGTGGAGACTAACTGTAGACTGTCGTGACCTGAATGAAGTTACACCACCACTGAGTGCTGCTGTGCCTGACATGCTAGAACTGCAATTTGAACTGGAGTCAAAGGCAGCCAAGTGGTATGCTACAATTGACATTGCTAATGCATTTTTCTCTATTCCTGTAGCAGCAGAGTGCAGGCCGCAGTTTGCTTTCACTTGGAGGGGCATCCAGTATACATGGAATCGCTTGCACCAGGGGTGGAAACACAGTCCTACCATCTGCCATGGACTGATCCAGACCACGCTGGAGCAAGGTGAAGCTCCAGAACACTTGCAATATATTGATGACATCATCGTATGGGGCGACACAGCGAAAGAAGTCTTCGAGAAAGGTGAGAGAATAATTCATATTCTTTTGGATGCTGGTTTTGCCATAAAACGGAGCAAGGTCAAGGGACCTGCACGAGAGATCCAGTTTTTAGGAATAAAATGGCAAGATGGCCGTCGTCAGATCCCAATGGATGTGATCAACAAAATTGCAGCAATGTCTCCACTTACTAATAAAAAGGAGACACAGACTTTCTTGGGCGTTGTAGGTTTTTGGAGAATGCATATTCCTGACTACAGCCACATTGTGAGCCCTCTCTATCGAGTGACTTGTAAAAAGAACCAATTTGAGTGGGGCCCTGAACAACGACAAGCCTTTGAACAAATTAAGTGTGAGATAACTCATGCGGTGGCCCTTGGACCACTCCGAACTGGACTAGATGTTAAAAATGTGCTCTACACCGCAGCCGGAGATACTGGACTTACCTGGAGCCTCTGGCAGAAAGCACCGGGAGAAACCCGAGGTCGACCCTTAGGTTTTTGGAGTCGAGGATACAAAGGATCTGAGGCCAACTATACTCCAACTGAAAAGGAGATACTAGCAGCATCTGAAGGAGTTTGAGCTGCTTCAGAAGTGATCGGCACTGAAGCACAGCTCCTCCTGGCACCTCGACTGCCGGTGCTGAGCTGGATGTTCAAAGGGACGGTTCCCTCTCCACATCATGCAACCGAAGTTACATGGAGTAAATGGATTGCACTGATCACGCAACGAGCTCGAATTGGAAGTCCCAACCGTCCAGGTATATTAGAAGTGATTACAGACTGGCCAGAAAGCAAAGACTTTGGGATGTCTCCAGATGAGGATGAAGTAAAACGTGCTGAAGAAGCACCACCATATAATGCGCTTTCAGAGACTGATAAGCAGTATGCACTGTTCACAGATGGATCCTGTCGTCTTGTAGGAAAACATCGAAGGTGGAAAGCTGCTGTGTGGAGTCCCACACGACAAGTTACAGAAGCCACTGAAGGACAAGGTGAATCCAGTCAGTTTGCAGAAGTGAAAGCCATCCAGCTGGCTTTGGACATTGCTGAACGAGAGAAGTGGCCAATACTTTATCTCTATACTGACTCATGGATGGTAGCAAATGCCTTGTGGGGGTGGCTACAGCAATGGAAGAAAAGCAACTGGCAGCGCAGAGGTAAACCCATTTGGGCTGCCACACTGTGGCAAGACATTGCTGCTCGGCTAGAGAGGCTGCCTGTGAAAGTTCGTCATGTAGATGCTCATGTGCCTAAAAGTCGAGCCACCGAGGAACATCTAAACAACCAACAAGCGGATCAAGCTGCTAAGATTAATGTAGCTGAGGTGGACTTGGACTGGCAACATAAAGGTGAACTTTTCCTAGCTCGATGGGCCCATGATGCTTCAGGGCATCAAGGTAGAGATGCAACATACAAATGGGCTCGTGATCGAGGGGTGGATTTAACTATGGACACTATTTCACAGGTTATTCATGAATGTGAAACTTGCGCCGAAATCAAACAAGCAAAACGGTTAAAACCTGTATGGTATGGGGGGCGATGGTTAAAGTATAAGTATGGAGAAGCTTGGCAGATTGATTATATTACACTTCCACAAACACGTCAAGGTAAGCGTTATGTACTTACAATGGTGGAAGCAACCACTGGATGGTTGGAAACATATGCCGTACCTCATGCTACAGCCCAAAATACTATCTTGGGCCTTGAGAAGCAAGTCCTTT
Organism: Patagioenas fasciata; assembly: GCF_037038585.1. NCBI lineage: Eukaryota > Metazoa > Chordata > Aves > Columbiformes > Columbidae > Patagioenas > Patagioenas fasciata. The sequence continues at coordinate 28,846,790 of NC_092559.1, forward strand.
GGCGGCACGGTACGCCAGAAAGAATTGAATCAGACAATGGTACTCATTTCAAAAACAGTACTATAGACAATTGGGCCAAAGAACATGGTATTGAGTGGGTATATCATATTCCATATCATGCACCAGCCTCTGGGAAAATTGAAAGGTACAATGGTTTGTTAAAAACTACACTAAAGGCACTTGGTGGTGGAACCTTTAAAAACTGGGATTCACATTTAGCAAAAGCCACTTGGTTGGTCAACACTAGGGGATCAACCAATCGAGCCGGGCCTGCCCAATCAGAAATTCTACGGACTGTAGAAGGAGATAAAGTCCCTGTAGTACACATGAAAAATATCTTAGGAAAGGCAGTCTGGGTTACTCCTGCCTCAGGCAAAGGCAAACCTATTCGTGGGATTGTTTTTGCCCAGGGACCTGGCAGCACCTGGTGGGTGATGCTTAAGGATGGAGAAGTTCGGTGTGTACCTCAAGGGGATTTGATTTTAGGTGAAAATATGCAATGCTGAACTGTATGATGTGAATTGCCGCACTAACAATGTTTAATAAGTGTCTTACAGATCAAGACAATGGTGATGAAACTAGAGCTAGCTTCTTCGAGTGGCGCCCGACACCTTCTTCGAAGTGGTGTCCTTAACCCACAGTGTTCATGAGATGCACTTGTACCATTTTTCCTGCCCTGGGAGACTGTTGTGACAAAATGAACTTAATGAACTTTTCAAAGGATGGTCCACTGATTAATTACTCCTGTGTATATATGTACATATGTATATATATATATAGTAGTAGTGATTAATTAGATTGTATTGATAGATTGTATTGATAAGTATTCAGTGAATGTCATATTATAAGGGGTGGAATGTCCTGGTTTTGTTAAAAACAAGTTTCTCTTTTAGTGAATTTGCCTGTCAGCTAAAGCCTTCATGTTAGCTGCATTTTCCTGGAGAACCCAACACATGTTTTGGTTAAACCTAGCAATGGAATGCAAACTTATTGATAAGCACAGATGGACATCTCACGAGAGGGGCAACAAGAAACTGATGACCGAGAGACTGACCAACGGTGTATAACATTCCATTCACGTGAATACTTCATATAAAAGTGGGAGATCACGAGGATCTCATCCTTATGCCCTTTTTCCCTTTTTTCCTCATGGCTGACATTAGGAGAGGACCTTGCTGGTCGTCCCTGCGAACTGAGGCCTGGTGACAGACTGAATCCAGCTCCGGTTGGCTACAGAGTCTAATCCAGGACTTTGGGTGCTGGCTCTGCAGTTGCTGAGACTTACAAGATTGGTTTTGTATATTTTGTATTATTTTCTCTATTCTTATTAGTAGCATTAGTAAAACATCTTTAACTTTTCCAACTCTCTTCTCTCTGTCCTTCTTTCCCTACCGATCGCCTGTCCTGAGTGGGAAGGGGGGAGAGGGAGGGGCAAAAGGGGGAAGTGGGGGGGAGAGGAGGTTAACAATACATCTGCCAGGGTTTGATTGTCACCCCGCAATCTTAACCCTCGACACAGGCCTGGGCTGTGAATGAGTGGGAATGTGACTGAACACAGTCACAACATGAGTGTGGCGTGTTTGGAATAACAATTATTGAAAAAACATCCTGTCTAACGTCTTAGTCCAGGTCCCTATCTGTAAATCTATAAATTGAGAATGGTTAATAAAAAGAGCCTCAGCTTGACTCAGCTTAGCTCTGCCTTGCTCTTTGTTCCCTGCTGAACATGACCTCTGCCTGTGTGTGCACGTCTTTATCTGCGTCCACGTGTGCGTCGTTCTTCATCGCCACACATACCATTCTATGATGAGTCTATTATTATATCAAGTCAATTAACATGCAGCACACTGAACTTACTGAACAACTGTGCTGCTTCCTTCTTGCTGCTGGTGAGATGCAAAGAATGTGAGCAGTCTGAAGAAAACAGGTTTACATCTTTCTGTGCAAACCATACCAGGTTGGGTACTCTGGAGGATGGAGGGCCAAGTAGTTCTTCTGTCTCTTCATTTCATCCTAGACACCAGAATGGCTGCTGAGAGATGAGACAACAAATACGCAGCATATTACATATATTATGATGGCTATAACTGACTGTGATCACACTTGATTTCCTGTGGCATTAAATGGCATCTACTACTTTCATCCTGGAAGAACTTGGTCTATGTTGTTTGTCCGTCTCAACCACGACATACGGTGACCCCGACCTGATCCTGTATGAAGAAGGATCTCGCATGAAGAAGAGACAGCGGTGAAGCTGTGGTAGCCGAAGACAAGCTGTGGAGACGGAGCCCGGTACAGCTGATAGAGCAGCAGGGGGGAGCTGCCGAAGATCCGGATCCTTGAAAAGACACCACGCCAAGAGTTGGTGAGCTACCGGGAACAGGGGGGTGGAACTTATCTAAAGAAGAGGGTATTATATTATCTACATGGAAGTTGCTTCTGAAGAAGCAGGGTATTAGCCCTCTGGAATTGACTTTACGAAGGAAGGACTGTGTTACTATGGGGCAAAGCACTAGTGAAAGATGCAAAGAAACAACTGAACTGTTAACAACATGGCACTTGTTGCTAGAGACTTTGAGAGGATTAAAAGAGCAATGGGAACATGCAGAGACAGGGGAGGGGGGTGGCTTCCCTGGACTAGATTTGAAAAAAAAAAAAAAAGAAAAAGGCCAAACCCCCCTGTTACTAATGATTCTCCAGCACTGTTCAAGTCCACGTTATCTGATGACATGGATGAAGATGAGGGTTTGCAGCATATTCTTGAAAAGTTAAAAGGAGTATGTGTACGAGTTGCCCCAAGATCAGATAAAAACCATGAAAGACTCAAAGCAAAATTAGACCTATGCAACGTAACAGCAATAGATCATTTCAGACAGAACGATGGGGATTCATTGAAAGGGGCAGGTACCCCCCAACTCTTGGAAGAGACACTAATTGGCATACCGCAACTACAGGCACAATAAGTTTCTGAAATCCTGAGGCAGTCAAGAGACCTCACATATCAAGCTATGATAAAGGTGCCTGAAACTGACAAAGCAGCCAAATCATTTGCAACTATTAATCAGGGTCCCAACGAGAATTACATGCAATTTATTGACCGTCTTCAAGAGGTCATCAATAAGCAGGTTCAAAACTTAGAAGCTAAGGAAGAAATGGTGTTGTAATTAGCAGTAGAGGATGCTAATGTTTGCTATCAACATGTTATCTGCGAGTTTTACAGTACATATTATGTGTTTCTGTGTATTGCCTCTCTGAAAATCAAGCAGCTTGTCAGGAACGTGAGTTTTACTGGTTGTTGTCAGAATTGTTTCTTTGTGGTATAAGTGTGCCGTAAAACCTTCTCCCCACTTTTCCCACTTGCGCTGCAAGCAGCCCTGTGCTTTCCCCCCCTCCCTCCCTCTTCTCATGGTTTTTACTTAGGAGATGGGGTTGGAAACGACTGTTTTCAGTCGTGTTGTTAAGAAATCTGTATTGGGAGGTGTTTTAAAACATAGGAAAGCACTTGAAATATGAGGAACGAAAATCTTGTGAAATATTGTAATTAATGGTGGCTGCTGTGTAAGTTTAATGATTGGGAAAAGTGTCCGGAGAATAGAACCTTGAAGTATAACACTTCGTTGTTTCTAAAGCGAGAAGAGCAGGAGAAAAATAAAACTCTACAAAGATCATTGAATCATTTCAGTTTTACAGGCAGGGCGGTTTGAACTTCAACAAACTGAGAGAGAGTTAACTGATAACACACAGGTCACAGTAAACTTGCTGAAGTCTGCAAGATGCTTTCTTCATTAACCTTCTTTGTGGGTATCTGTTTAAGCATGTTGCAGTTTTAGTAGCTCTTTGTTGTGTGGTGCAGTGATTTCACAGACTGTTAAATCATGAGAATCCATGGACTCAAAATGTGCATTTTGTGATAATACAGAAGATCATGAGTAATTTAGTTCTTTACTGCGTGAATGTGATGGTAAAATTTTGTGTGTAGTAGCTGTTATTTCTCTTTCTAGCATGCTAGCTTTATTCCGGCATTCAGACTTGCACAACTCTGTGATGGGCTGTGTTTCATCACTATGTACTAAATTTGGCTCTTGTGTGTCCACACCAAGTAAAGAACCCTGGTTTTGGGATAACAGTTGTAGCACCCCAGATGAGACGCTATTAAAAGCCTTGCCCGATCCAGCTTGCTGCAGTGGCGGGGGGGGCCGGTGCCGATGGGGCTCCAGCGCGCACTGACCTGTTTTGTCAGGGAGACCCAGCGGCACCGCTACCTGGCTGAGCAGTAAGCAGTTCAAAGGTGCAATGCTAAAATCGAGATATTGTCTTCAGTAAGTATAACTGTGATCCATCTGCATATTTGAACTTGGTATTTGGTTTTCATATCTGAACTCAGTATTTTAGTTTGCGTATATATATGTTTGGTACCAAAAGAATTTTGTTTGGGGAGATAACTACAAAATGGGAATCGGTTCCACTGCTAAAATTCCACCTTGTTCCCCCTTAGGAAATATTCTGAAAAAATAAAACTTGAAATGATACTGTACTAAAATGTGGCTTAAATGTGGAATTCAGGGTTTCAGTGCTGTATTGCAATTAATGTTGTTTTGCAGAACTTTGGAAAAAATTTGGTGAAGTATGGTACTGTAAGTTAATTTGCCATTTTTGAGACCAGAAAAGAATTTAAATTGTTACATTCTGATTCACATAGAAAAGAAAAGAAAAGAAAAGAAAAGAAAAGAAAAGAAAAGAAAAGAGAAGAGAAGAGAAGAGAAGAGAAGAAAAGAAAAGAAAAGAAAAGAAAAGAAAAGAAAAGAAAAGAAAAGAAAAGAAAAGAAAAGAAAAGAGAAAATAACTAAATGCTATGATGGATGTGGCCTTGGTATTGTATGAGGTTGTATTTAAAAGTTGCTAGAATATGAACTAATTTGGATCTAGAGAAATGGAATAATGGATTGATGTTTAATATGCTGGTTTTTGACATCTGTAAATTTCAAAAGGTAAATGGGGCTGAGGAATGTAACTATTACTGAGCTACTTGGAATTGCGTATAAAGTGCATTATGGTTGGAATGAAATGGGAAAACAAAAAAGCAAAATATCCCAGGCCTGTGTCGAGTTGCGAGATAAACTCAGCTCATTGTAACTGAGGAGTTTTCCAGAGCCTCCCACTTCGTACCAGCGAATACGCCAGCTGCGTGGCCTTGGCTACATCTGAACTGTAGCAAGAAGAGAAAGAAGAAAAAAAGAAAAAAAAAAGGAAAAAACCCGTTTTCCCACTGCTAAGCGGAGAAAGGGGGGCTTTACTCCCCCCGCTCTGTTTTTTTTCTCTGGAGTATTGTCATCCATCCTTGTTGTGGCACTGTGTTGCTTCTCGGCTTTGAATCAGGGGTTGTTGGTGATGTTTCTTTTTGCTTCTATCTTGTCTCCTAGGTTTTGGCACATCTGGGGAGAGAGCTCATCCTTTTACCTCCTTGCTGAAGTCAGTCTTTTCACACTGGTCAGCTTTGGGGAGGTCAGAATGCTCAGTGCTTCTCTGGGTCAGAGTGGTACTGATTTGAGTGCAGACAGGTTGGTTTGATGTGGAGTTCGAACTGATTTGTTTTCATGCTAGACTGGAGATCCTGCCATCCCAGATGGGGGCGAGAGGTTTTATTCCGTCCCCCAGTAATGTTACTGCTAGAGAACTGTAATACTGCATGAAGGAGTCTGAGGGTTGAAATTTAAAGGCATTGCCAGTGGGTCCATAGTTCTAATGAAGCTGGGAAATTAAACCAAATTTTTTTTTTAATAGACTTATTTTGTGGTAACTGGTTGTAAGAGACTTCTTAGTAAATTCACCGTGTTAGTTTTTGAGGTCATGGGAGAGAATGAAAGAAAGGCCGTTTTGTGAGACCAATAGAATGCCAAATTTGGAACAAAGTTTTAATACATGAATTCTTGTAGTTGCCAGAAAGCCCTATACCTCTCTTGGATCAAGACTTGTTAAGTAAATTGTAAGCTCAAATAATGTTTTCTGAGAATCCTGTTCAGTTACATGTCTTACAAGAAGCTGCTTGGATGGTGCAGATCTGCTTGCTGCAAGTGAGAAATCTCCAAGGAAATTTCAAATGCTGTATTTCCACTGATATTAACAGCCAATGTTTTGATAAAGCAAATACTACACTGATAGATCTGAAACAGGACTTCGATCCGGTAGAGGGAAAACAATATCCAATAAATATGACAGCTAAAATGGAGTTGGAAACTTTGAGGACTAAATTTATGACAACCTTGCAGGTTGACTGCATTCGATTGGACTTGCAGATTTGTCTGTTTATAGCTACAACATAGAAAAAACCTGTGGTTGTTGTGGGACAGTATGATGAGATTGCTAACAGACTGATATACTGATTGTTACTCTGATCAAGAAATGCAGGGAATGAATTTAAGTCTCAATAGACCATAATCCTTTTGTCATACATGTACCAGTTGTGAAATTTAATTTTGATGTTTTTATTTGCAATCTATGTCCTTGCAAATTGCACTAGCTGATTTTCTTAACAGCACAGCTTTTGGCATGCATAAATGTAAAATGTAAATTGCTGCAGAACCTGCAAGTCTCTAACATCAGGTCACAGACCATACTTGTATCTGGTCTGATCCTACATACTTGCACAGTTTTTGTTGATGGTTCTGGGAAGTCTCATAAAGCTGTAGTGGTCTGGCATGAAGATAACAATTGGCATCATTCTGTAAAAATTATTGAAGGTTCAACCCAATTAGCAGAACTTGGCACAGCTTTACATTACTTAGAGCTTTTTAAGGAGGAACCTCTAAATTTGATTTGTGATTTTGAGTACATAGTCAAGGTCCAGTGCACATATCTGATTCTTAACTGGTTTTTTGTTTTTGTTTTTTCTCTTTTTTTTAAACAAAAAGGGGGGAGAAGTAGGGAAAACACCACAAAACCAATTGTCAAAAGTATTGTATGTGATGAATCACTTATATCTAAGTGGTGCAGCCCAAATTTACCCTGTGATGAAACACTTTGCATGTGTGACCCAAAAAACATGCTAAATCAGAAAGAACCTACATTAGTGTGGCAGAATGCAAACCCCCCTTTCTTCCCCTCCCTCCTTCATCATGGAAGGAGTAGGCACATCTCCCTCTCTCTCTGAGGCTAACAGCTTCTTTTGTTTGGCCCCAGAGCACCCTGGCCAGGGCCATTAGGAGAAGGGATTGCCAAGGCGCCAGTGAGCCGCTGGGCACCTGTGACCAGTGTGGGGGATGTTTGGAGGCTTCAGGGGCACCCCACACACGGTGTGGGGGTGCAGAGAAGCTTCTAGAATGCCTACAGTCAGGTCTGATCAGCCAGTATAAAAACGGGACTCTCTCGTCGAGACGCGGCCCATTGTCACCGGTCTCTCGGAGCGCGAGCTGAAGATGCTGCCGCCGAGAGCCCCCCCTCCCCAGGATGGAGACTCCGCTTGCCTTGCAGCCACGTGTGTGAGTAAAACTTCTCGCAAGATTGCGAGTATGTTTATCCTTTCCGTGCATAACTTGTTACTTGGGAGAAGAGACTGACACCCACCTTGCTACAACCTCCTTTCAGGCAGTTGTAGACAGCAATAAGGTCTCCCCTCAGCCTCCTTTACTCAACAGCCCCAGTTCCCTCAGCTGCTCCTCATAAGACTTGCTCTCTAGACCACTCACCAGCTTCATTGAACCCTTTTCTGAACTACCTCCAGTACCTCAATGTCTTCCTTGTAGTGAGGGGCCCAAAACTGAATACAGTATTCAAGGTGCAGCCTCACCAGTGCCGAGTACAGGGGACAATCACTTCTCCAGTCCGGCTGGCCACACTGTTCCTGATACAAACCAGGATGCTGTTGGTCTTTTTGGCCACCTGGGCACACCGCTGGCTCATGTTCAGTCAACTGTGGATCAACAAAGAATCACAAAATAGCTGGGGTCAACACCCTCAGGTCCCTTTCTGCCGTTCAGCTTTCCAGCCACTCTTCCTGTAGTGTTGCATGGGGCTGTTGTGACCCAAATGCAGGACCCAGCACTTGGCCTTGTTAAACCTCATACAATTCGCCTCAGCCCATCAATACAGCTGGTCCAGATCCCTCTGTAGAGCCTTCCTACCCTCAAGCAGATCAACACTCCCACCCAATTTGGTGTCATCTGCAAACTTACTAAGGGTGCACTCAATGCCCTTGTCCAGATCATTGATAAAGAGATTCAACAGAACTGGCCCCAATACTGAGCCCTGGGGAACACCACTCGTGAGTGGCTGTCAACTGGATTTGGCTCTGTTCACCACAACTCTTTGGGCCCAGCCCTCCAGACAGTTCTTTACTCAGAAAGAGTACGCCCATCCAAGCCATGAACTGGCAGTTTCTCAAGGAGAATGCTGTTGGAAACAGTGTCAAAGGCTTTACTAAAGTCTAGGTACAGAACATCCACAGCCTTTCCCTCATCCACTAAGCAGATCACCTGGTCAAAAAAGAAGATCGGGTTGATCAAGCAAGATCTGCCTTTCATAAACCTGTTTTGACTGGGCCTGATCATATGGTTCTCTTGTAAGTGCCGTGTGATGTTACTCAAGATCATCTGCTCCATGACCTCGCCCAGCACCGAGGTTAGACTGACAGGTCTGTAGTTCCCTGGATTGTCCTTCCGGCCCTTCTTGTAGATGGGTGTCACATTTGTCAACTTCCAGTCAACTGGGACCTCCCCGGTTAGCCAGGACTTCAGATAAATAATTGAAAGTGGCACGATGAGCATTTCTGCCAACTCCCTCAGTACCCTTGGATGGATTCCATCTGGCCCCATAGACTTGAGTGTGTCTAAGTGGTGTAGCAGGTTGCTAACCATTTCCCCTTGGATCCAAGGGAGCTTCATTCTTCTCCCGCTTACTGTCTTCTGGCTCAGGGTGCTTTGCACCTGGACCACAACTGGTTGTACTATTAAAGACCGAGGCAAAGAAGGCATTAAGTACCTCAGCCTTTCCCTCATCCTCTGTCACTATGTTTCCCGATGCGTCCACTACAGGGCGCAGATTCTCTTTAGCCCTCCTTTTGTTGCCAATGTATTTATAGAAACATTTTTTGTTCCCTTTTACAGCAGAAGCCAGGCCCAGCTCTAGTTGGGCTTTGGCCCTTCTAATGTTCCCCCTGCATAAATTCACAGCGTCCTTGTTACCTGTCCCTTCTTCCGAAGGTCAGAAATTCTCCTTTTATTCCTGAGTTCTAGATGAAGCTCTCTGTTCAGCAGGGCTGGTCTTCATCCCCATCGGCTCATCTTTCAGCACATGGGGACAGCCTGCTCTCATGCCTTTAAGACTTCCTACTTGAAGAGCTACCAGCTTTCCTGGACTCCTTTACCTTTAAGAACAACCCCCCAAGGGGCTCCTAAACAGGTCAAAGTCTGCCCTTCAGAACTCCAGGGTAGTAGTTCTGCTGATCCCCCTCCTTACTTCTCCAAGAATAGAAAACTCAATCATTTCATGGTGACTATGCCCAAGATGACCTCTGACCATCACATCACCCACAAATCCTTCTCTGTTTGCAAACAGGTGGGGTGCCTTCCCCAGTTGGCTCACTGACCAGCTGTATCAGGAATTTGGACACTCCAGGAGTCTCCTAGACTGTTTCTTCTCTGCTGTGTATTTCCATCAGACATCTGGTAAGTTGAAGTCCCCAGTGAGAACAAGGGGTAGTGATCACGAGACTTCCCCCAGCTGCCTGCAGAATATTTTGTCTGCTTCTTAATCCTGGTTCGGTGGTCTGTAAGAGACTCCCACCAGGATATCTGCCTTGTTGGTCTTCCCCCTGATTCTTACCCATAAATGCTCAACCCTATTGTCACCATCATTAAGCTCTAGACAATCAAAACACTCCCTAACATACATGGCTACCCCACCTCCTCTCCTTCCTTGCCTATCCCTTCTGAAGAGTTTATAGCCATCCAATGTAGCACTACAACTGTGGGAGTCATCCCACCATGTTTCTGTGATGGCAACTACATTGTAGTTTTTCTGCCGCATGATGACTTCCAGCTCCTCCTGTTTGTTGCCCATGCTGTGTGCATTCATATAGATGCAGTTCAGCTAGGCTACTGATCCCACCAACTTTTTGCACTGAGAAGCCCTAATTCCTTTTTGATCCTTCTCAGGCTCTTCTGTGGTTTCTAACATCAATAACCCTTGTGCCTTTGCTACCACATGGCCCTCCATCCCCTGCCTCCAATGAGAGGGCAGACAAAAGGGCCTTGCTAGCACCCCATCCCTCACACTTTGGTATGGTACCCTTGGGTTTGTCTCTGTTGTGCCCAGTTTTCTCCTTTTCCCCTGTTACGATCCATTTGGTGATGGACTTGTGATGGTTCGTTTACCTTGATCTCGAAGCACAAAATTGAGGTAACCAAAATGCCAAGGGGTTATAATTGAATCAAACAGTGTTACTTTATTATTTTGCCCGTAAAGTAGCATGCAATAGAGAGAGAGTAGAGAAAAAGGGAAAGAAAAAAAGAAAAAAAAGGGAAAAAGAGGATTTTAATTACCACCACCGAGTCCCAAAGGTGTCCCTCTGGTCTTCGGTCCCGTAGAGTCCTGCCGGTCCTGCGTCGTGATCCGGGATCCTCTGGTGGGAAGATCTTAACCATGTCCAGTCGGGAGTCATCTTTTATGCTTCTTCACCCCCCCTCATTCCCATTGTTTGAGGCCAATCTCCACCTTTGTTTCACAATCCAGGCTTAATTGCGCAGGCCCAAAAAGTCCCCGCTTTGCTTGCCAGGACCCATCTGCGCCTGCGTTGCCTCGCATTCAGGGTGACCTCAGGATCCTTGGCGAGCTTCTGGGCATGCTCTTCTTCGTTGTCCTTAGTAACAGGGAGGCGGTGGGGGGCAAGTTTGGCTGAAGCAGCAGGTGAAAATCCATCTTCTGGACAACGGCTATTGTCCCCGGGTCGGAGAGACCTGTATAACACAGTTCCTTTTAGGAGGTGGGGACAAGCTTGGCTGAGGCAGCAGGTGAAGTCCACACAGCAGCTATTGTTACCAGTAGCCCCCGAGTTGGAGAGACCTGTGCAACACAATTATTCTCCTCGGGCCTCTCTCCAAGTCATTGTCCATCTGTTCTTGATGGTGATGTTCAGACAAATCTTCAGATCGACTCTTACACCACCCCGTGACTGAACATTGTTATCAGGAGCTCGTGGCAGCAACATGATCCTCAAAGAGAGACAGAAAGTATAGAGGAAGAAAAAGGAAAGGAAAAGTGGTTTATATGCACGCAATCCGCTTTGTATGAATGGTTTTATGGATGTCTCCATTGGAGGGCACACTAAACAAATTGTGTGCATTAAGTATAGATGTCAAATGTGTCAAACGCTTTAGCATTTTGCAATTCAAAACATACAATACCGCAGAGAGAACAAAACCTATCAAAACTAATACCAAGAGAACAACAATGGGGTGACACAACTTGTTCAGGATGCCTGTAGCAGTAGGTGACCACCTGAAAAGTATGTCCCACCACTTATATTCTGTGTCTTTTTCTACTCTTCTCAACACACTGTGAATTTCTTCAGCATTGTGGTGAACAGTTATCAAGGTTTTCTGTCCATTTACTCAAACTTCTTCAAAGATCTTGATCAAGTCTTGGTGTTGCAACAATTGCTTTACCAATGTGAGATTCATCCTGATAGATGTAGGCAGTAATTCATAAATCAGTGTGTAATTAGATTGCATAAGTTGATGAGATATGACTGGTGTTAAATAAGAAAAATCACATCCAGTAATTTTAACAAAATTACAAACACAAAAATTTGAATTATTTCTAATATTTACCATCACTCTATCTACTAATATAGAGTTACAAGTAGTCCTCAAGCACACACAACCTTTGCCAATATACACTAATACTTTGAGAGGCGGAGGAACACGCAGGTCGACTCAATATGAGTGATAAAGCATAGTTTGATTTATTAGCCCAAATAGCATATACTTATACAGTTCACGATAATTATGCATACCTGTGACCTACTAATTGGCTTAAGCTCTAACAGTCACATTTGCATGGTCCTCCTACTTGCAGCTGCTAGCTATGCTTATTCTACATTCTTGTGCTGTTGAAAGCTGTTTGTGAAACTCTGCGAAGGTCTCAGTGACCTTGCTGATTTTACTGAAACAGTCAGCGGTTCTCACTGCGGCCTAGTCTTGCTACTTATGCTAAGACCTTCAGAATAGGCTCTGCTCGCACAACTGCTTCGTAGACCCACATCCCCCATTTCCAAGCCATTCTCCAACATTTCCCCCTTTTTCTTTTTGTACAAGCAGAGCCTGATTCACTATTTGCTCAAACATTCTTTTAAAGCAAGAGAGAGCACAGCTTAAACACAATAACCCTATAGCTACTATAACTAAGATAAGCAACACACTTTGTAAAAAGCTCTTAAACCACCCTTCTAACCCTAGCCAGTTTGTTAACCCCTCCAAGCCGAAAAGCCCTATATCTTCTTGAATCTTCTGGGTGTAGTCCATAAGCTGTTGAATTTCCTTATGGATTGACTTCGATTTATCTTCCAGGTCTGTGAGCATTTATAACACTGAATTAGGATCCATGGTTTACATCTGAAACAGTCCTCACAGCTTATCTCCCTCCTGTCCATCTGCATCCATTGAATCTTTGTTGTCTTTATTTAGTCATGGCTTGACCCACTTCGCGGGAATCCACTTCGATCCTTGGCCTGTAATGACACAAACATAACGTTTCCCCAGGTTATCAATTGATGTGACCTTTTCCATTGACTAGTGATTTGACCATAACTAATGTAGGTTCTTTCTGATTTAGCATGGTTTTGGGTCATACTTGCAAAGTATTTCATCACATACAATGATTTTGACAATTGGTTTTGTGGTGTTTCCCGTACTTCCCCCCACCTTTTTAAAAAAAAAAAAAAACAAGAAACAAACAAACAAAAGTTCAGAATCAGATACGTGCGTTGGACCTTGACTATGTACTCAAAATCACAAATCAAATTTAGAGGTTCCTCCTTAAAAAGCTCTAAGTAATTTAAAGCTGTACTAAGTTCTGCTAATTGGGTTGAACCTTCAATAGTTTTTACAGAATGATGCCAATCGTTATCTTCACACCAAACTACTACAGCTTTATGAGACTTTCCTGAACCATAAACAAAAACTGTGCAAGTATGTAGGATCAGACCAGATACAAGTATGGTCTGTGACCTGATGTTAGAGACTTGCAGGTTCTGCAGCAATTTACATTTATGCATGCTAAAAGTTGTGCTGTTAAGAAAACCAGCTAGTGCAATTTACAAAGACATAGATTACAAATGAAAAAAAAATCAGAATTAAATTTCACAACTGGTACATATATGACAAAAGGATCATGGCCTATTAAGACTTAAATTCATTCCCTACATTTTCTTGATCAGAGTGACAATTGGTATACAACAGTCGGTATATCAATCTGCTAGCAATCTCATCATACTGTCCCACAATAGACACAGGTTATTTCGTAGACAAATCTGCAAATCTAACTGAATGCAGTCAGCCTGTAAGGTTGTCATAAATTTATTCTTCAAAGTTTCTAACTCCATTTTGTCTGTCATATTTATTGGATATTGATGTCCCTTACTGGATCGAAGTTCTGTTTCAGAAGTGTAGTATTTGCTTTATCGAAACATTGGCTGCTAATACTAGTGGAAATACAGCATTCGAAATTTCCTTGTAGATTTCTCACTTGCACAAGCAGATCTGCACCATCCAAGCAGCTTCTTGTAGGACATGCAACTAAACAGAATTCTCAGAAAACGTTATTTGAGCTTACAATTTGCTTAACAAATCTTAACCCAAGAGAGGTATAGGAATGTGACAAAATCTAGACTCTACTCACACAACTGCTCCGTAGACCCACGTCCCCCATTTCCAAACCATTCTCCAACATAATACCATTTCTCGATTGTCAGGACGAACCTCAAAATGACAAACATTCTGCTCAGAGTCCAGACAAATGTCTTGAGAACTAATTGTATTACTTTCACAGATGAATCCTTGCTGTTCCCGCACAATACAAGATTCTAAATTGACAGTTTGCCATTTTTCATCCACTTTTCAGGCCCATACTCTGTGCTCGAAAGGATAGAGTACAGCTCTGTTGTGGTTCAATCCTAATGCAATGATAGCGTAAATTACGTATATTGAAGTATTGTGTATGGTTAACACAAAGGTCGTGGCAGTGTTTGTGATGGGGTTATAAGTGAAGTTTACCAAAGTCCACCAGGACTGCAGTTCTTTCTCAAATTCATTGGCACTGTCCCAAACAATTTTCCGAATTTCAGTAGGGAAAGCACCTTCTTCACCTTCTCTTATGATCAAGGTGTGATTGCATCCACAGTTGTGCCTGAATACAACTGATTGCCAAAGAAAGGTTATTTTGGACCACACCAAGTGCATCTATTATCAATTCATGGTCTTTTACATTTACTTTTTCCCATTTTGGTAACACTTTTTATAACAGTCACTGGTTAGTTCCCAAAGCCAATAGGGAAGACCTCAAGGGCAGTTGCAATTTTGCCAAATCACTAGTTGTAGTAGTCAATTTATTCATTAATATCTCTGAATCAATACCAGTTAGAACTTCCAATCCTGTCACCAACACACCAGTTAGGTCTCTCGGTGTTCTATTAGGAATTTGTTTCCTCAGTCAGGTTGTTCACCCTTTGAAAGAGGTCCTTAAGAAAGGAGAGTAGGCTGGCTGAATCTCAGAAACCTTATTTTGCATTAACACCTCAACACGCTTAAGAGACCATTCTGGATTGAACAACATTTGTTATTGGCCTATATTTTTGATCACATATGGTCCAATTTCAAAAATTTTCGGATCGGGTACAGCTATTGGTTGGGTGGTAGGTGTCACGACCTCTATCCTGAGTTCCCTCCAATGTTTGGTATTATTTTTACCACACATTACTTTATGAGTATATTGTATTGCAGTCAAGTTTTGTTGGAACGATAAAGGACTCAGCACTCCGATGTGAATCACGCAAAGCCGTTTATTACAGAAACAAGCCTCCTTATATATGCAACTATTTTCTGATCACGCATCCACGCTCCAATCATGCATTCGCTAATTGGATATTGTCTATGTTCACGAGCTGGAATCTCACTGCTGATAGGTCCATTGATTTACATCTTGTTGAGTCCCTGTTATTGTAGAAATGCCTCACTCCCACAGCAGGTCCTGTTTTCAGCTTTTCGAAGTGGCCTTGAGATTCCTTTGGGTCTGACTAATTCAACAATAAATCTCCATCTAACAGAAACCCCTCCACAAAGTTTAGCCAACAATTTTGGCTTTGTTTTTCACATGATAGAGTAGAGCCATGTAGTCCAGTTCTATAGCTGTTTACTGGTTCAGTGAGGGATTCAGTAATCAGTCTACATTGCATGGAGAAGTTGACACCCTGGACCACCATAAAAGAGCGTGAAGCTTTATTTTTGTCATTGTGTGAAAACGCTGTCTTTGTTGTGATAGGTGACTATTGCAACAAATGTCACTGGAGGTTTGGCGACAGCATTTATTTTAAATTTGAATTTTAGGCCTAGTAGTTCTGATCGGTTGGCGTGATTGTTTCGCCAATTACACACCACCCGGATGGTCCTTGTTAAAGTGAAGTTGCACCAACAATCAGTTTCTGCATCCTTGCAGGATTTAGTAATCTCCACATTGTTGGTACTTGGGTCCAAGGTGGTATAGTTGCCGATGTACTTTTGGCGACAACACGAGATGAGAGAATTTTGTTTATTACATTTCCACTCTGCAGTGGCACAGAGTTTCGCTGAGATGTTAGGGTGAATTTTGGTTGTCGAATTTAGATCTAAAAGGTTTCCAGTAACTGTAATTGAAGAGGCTTTCTCATGGTTAGATCCTTCCACCTTTCTGCATCCTATTTTAATTTTTTCTCCATTTGTACCATTCAGGACTCTAACCCAATCCTTCCTATCCCACTTCCATTCATATGGGCAATACACTTTATCATCAGGTATTACTATAGTAGCTAAACTTGGAAAGTGGTCTTCAGGATACAGTCCTAGAGAACTAGTGTATATAACAGTAGCTTTGGACCAAGGCCATTTAGTGTATTTTTGGTTATGGGTAGGTGAGAAGATGCAGAAAAGTATTAGTAGTCTAATTATACTATTGGTCATTTTGACAAATTAAGCCTTCAGATTTGATTCTTGAATGATTCGTGATATTCTCTGTGTCCCTCGGAGTTCTCCTGCAAAAGGAAAACAAACAGGGCTTGCCTCCTCGAGGCAAAAATAATTAAAATTATGGAATTATCCAGTGGGTATTTATCTGGTGTTCCTTACCCGGGGCATGAGAGGCTACCCATGCATTTGCATTTAAAGGGGTTTTCAATGCTAGTGATACGCTTTCCACAGTAGGGAGTTCCACCAGGACTCGTTGTCCTGGGAAATGGGCTGGATCTTTGGAATCATTCGGTCCCTTTAAAGAGGGAATCAAGGAAGGGGCTTTTGGGCAGAAAGCAGTGATTTTGGGGCATCCATTTACCCCCCACCTGTCATTTACGCTTGTGATAACTTGCCACAGACGAGTATCCCAGTTACCCTCATGAGGTTTCAAAAGCCGTTTCAAGAGGCTGTCAGTTCTTTCTACAGTTCCATTAGCTGGTGGGTAATATGGGGTGTGAAAAGTCCATTTAATCCCTTCACTTTGTGCCCAATCTTGTACAACTTTGGCGATGAAATGGGAACCGTTGTCAGACTGTATTTCTTGTGACTTTGGAAAAGTTCCAAACCATTCTCACAATGCTTTCACAGTGTTTTCACCTGTAGCTTTGCCAAAAGCTTCAGCTTGGACTAATCCTGATGTTATTTCCACCCCCACCAGTACAAAATGTTTACCTCCTGATTTCTTAAAGGGGCCAATATAATACACCTGCCAGGCATCCCAGAAACCTTTACCCTCCCTTAAATGTAGAGGGTTATCTTCTAAAGGGTGCCTTTCAAGCTGTCTCCAACATTGTTCACAGACCGATATGCAGGTTTTACACATTTCTTTGGTGACGGGCCAACCTCGGGCCAGAGCTTCACCATACAAGTCCTTAGCTCTGGTGTGTTTGCATTTTACATGTAACCATTCTAACAAGCATTCCCAGTCTTCTGAAATTTGGTCCTTTTGTACAGGGGCCAGTCTTGGTAATTCATCAGCTTGGTTATTCCATTCTCCTGCAGATCCCCCATCTACCTGATGAGAAGCTACCCAGTCCACAGCAAAGTTTCCCTTTCTAGCAATAAAGATTTCTTGCCATTTTTCTTTTTGCCACACTGGAATCCTATTAATTTCCCATCCGTTCTGTTCCCAGAAAGGAAGCCACTTGGTACACCCCTTAAACACAGCATAAGAGTCAGTATAAATGTGGACAGGAGAAGTAGTTTATGCTTCATGTTGGAAAACACTCCATACTGCAATTAATTCACCTACTTGTGCACTACCCTCTCCCTCTGTTATAATGTGTTCATCGGAAGAGGTATGGAGTGCTACTGCCCTGTATTTCCACACCTTTCCTTCTCTTTTAGCAGAAGCATCAGTAAACCAAGCACTAGCTGACCAATCATGCGAAAAGGGAGGTGCGACTTGGATTACTGAGGCAGGTTTATCTTGGTCATCGTCCAAGCTCTCCATTTCTTGTATAGCCAGATTTTTTAAAGCTCCTTCAGATACCGAGAAAATGTTACAATAGTGTTCAATCTGAGCATACCACTTTCATACTGAGGCCTTCTGGGCCACCCTGTCGGGGGGAGGGGTCCCAGAAGTGACTTCTTTTATGACTTTAAATGGGCCTCTTAATACGATTGGCTGCTGTCATGCAATCTTCTCTACTTCTACCAGAGCCAGACTAACAACAAACAAACCTTTCTCCCAAGCAGTGTCTCTCTTTTTGGCATCCCTAAAACCACCGGAGAAAAATCCCACAGGTCGGGTTGGACCTTCAGGACCTCTCTGCCATATATGAACTGATAAGCCTGATAAAGCAAACCCCCATTCAACCTGAAAAGGGTCTGTAGGGTGAATAGGACCAAGGACTTGATGAGCTGTTGCTTCAAAAATTAGTAATCACATAGCTTCTTCCTGAGAAGCTGTCCATTCCCATTTGACCTCCTTTCTTAGAAAATCATAAAGAGGTCTAGCAATGATGGAAAAATTTGAGATGTGTTTCCTCCGAAAGATCAACAGCCCTAAAACATGCTGCAAACCCTTTTTTGACTCAGGCATTTTGATCTGAACTAAGGAAGCAAGGGTGTCCGGCGGGATGCAGGTCATCCTTCCTTTCCACCAGATTCCCAGAAATTTTACTTCTTGTGAGGGCTTTTGGACCTTTTCAGGGGGAATTTGCAAACCCAGATTTTCTAAATGTGAAATTATATCCTGTTGGGTTGCCCCCACTTTCATTATTTCATTTCCTCCTACAAGAATATCATCAATGTACTGATAAACAGTTATGCCTTTGGGTTTGGGTATTTTTTCTAGCTCTTGGGCTAAAGCATGATGAGCTAATGTGGGAGAATGTTTGTACCCCTGGGGAAGTTGGGTGAAAGTGTATTGTTTTCTTTCCCAGGTGAACGCAAAATAATCTCTGTCTTCTGGTCACAATGGTATCATAAAAAACATGTCTTTAACATCTGTTGTTGCCATGATTGGATGAGCTTTTTCTTGTATCATGGTTATTAGTTCAGCCAGATCGGAGACTGCGGCGATTAAAGGATCGGTGTTGGCATTCAGCCGCTGAAAATCTATTGTAAGTCGCCACGTCCCATTGGGTTTTCTAACTGGCCACACTGGAGAGTTAAAAGGAGAATGGGTATTTATTACCACTCCTTGTTCTTGCATTTCTTGTATAACCAGTTTGATACCTTCTTTGGCACCCAGGGGAAGGGGGTATTGCTTAACGTTTGTGACCTGGCTATATGGGCGTGCAGGTGCAGTTTGCAGTAGTCTGACATGTAGCTGCAGCATTCCGAAAGTCCACAACAATCCTTCTGAATCTTCCCACTGTCTGCCTTTGAGGGTATCCATACCTAGCAAACTGTTTGGAATGTCTCCAATCACCATCTCAATAATGACTGTGCTCTCATTCCCCAGCAATAACAATTTTACTCAAACAACTTTCATAACTTCTGTCGACCCTAAAGCGTTAAGGACGCAAAAACGTCACCTCAAGGGAGAAACTCCACACCTTCCAGCATCTACTTCGCTTAGAGCAGAAATCTGTGCACTGGTGTCAATCAAAAAGGTTACAGGTGCACGCTTAGGACCCACTATAGCCGTGATCAATAAATCTCCCCCTCTAGTATGTGTGAGCTGTCAGATATAAATCCATCCTCCATTCCTCCGCTCACTACTAGGGAATGGAGGTTCTAGTTTTCCTGTTTCTGGGAGAGACTTTCATCCTCGGTGGGGGAGGGAGCTGAAGGTATAACAGGTAGGACTTCTTTCACGGTCTGTGAATGTTCTTTTGGATTTTGCCACCTTGATACTAGTTTACTAAGTTTATCAAGGGGTAAGCCCTCCATTATATCTCTGGGAACTCCCTTTTTAATTCCCAAAAATCACCATTGTTGTCAGTTCTTTGGTTGTTCTCCCTTTCCTGTTTTAATGTACGGATGCTCCTTTCTTGGGGCACCGATAGCAGCAGCAGTACTGGTAGAGAGGGGCAGATTCTTGACTTCAGTATGACGGATTCCTCTCAACGGTTCTTCTAGGATTTTTACTGGGCCATATTTCCCACTATAATCTATCAGTTCTTGTGCTACTTCCCCTCATGTCCACACCTTTTGAGTATTTGGTTGGTTGGGGGAAGTCGGGGCAGGGGTGAAGGGGGAATCTATGCTAGTATTAGCTCCATCTCTCTGGTTCCCATTTCTGTTACCCTGGCTTCTAATCACACCTTCCAACCTTTCTACTGGGCTCATTAATGTGATTGTCATTTGAAGGTTAATCCCAGTAGATTTAAGTGACTCTGGAAGTCCCCTTATCAAGGGAGTCATCAGTCATCATGTCTGGATTCACTGGCAACATCATTGGGAATTCACATTTGGGAATTAATTTCTTTTTATGTATCATTTGTAAGCAGGCTGATTTGTGTACACTTTCTAACAATTGATCAGGTGTGCCAGTGATTGCCAAGGGCTTTCCCCCGTCTAAAGGGTTTAGCCCTCCAGCCCAATAAGCAGCTTGATGGGTTAGGGACCATGGGGCATGTCACCACTTGTTAAGAAAACTCCGTGCCCCCAGTAACCATTAGCTTCTTGTTCACTTAACTGAATTTGGTCTCCCCCAGTTAGGGATACATGCCACATGTATTCAGTTTCAGATTATTTAGGAAGGTGGCTGTACTCTTTCTTTAGTTTGGCCAGCTCAGTGGCAGTGTAAGGTGTTTGCTTAGTTGTAATGTGAGGGTCAGCATCCCCCTCATTTGCATGAAAATATTCTGTTTTCACTAAGGGACTCACGTGTGGATATTCGTCATAACGTTTTCCCATCTCCTCCAATTCTTTCTGAGGGTAAATTTGATTTATTTGTTGGATACTTTTCTCCTCTAACTCCTGCTGCCTCAGCACTCCTGTGTTTTTTAAACATTCTTCCTTTAGAGTAGCTTTTAATGAGTGGTTTTCTTTCCTCTCTTTTTCTAAATGTTGAAAACAATTTTCTACTTGTTGTCCTAAACTGGAGGTTGTTTTTTGCAAAACCTGCACTAGATTTTCAAGGGATTCTATAATTTTGCTTTCATTACTACATCACCTGAGGCGATCTTCAATCGCTGCTACTAGGCTAGCTCCTAGGACAGCACAGACTACAGCTTTATCTTTATTTGATCTAAACTTAGACTTAGTCTGTAAAGAAATCACTCGGTCTACTACACTCTGTAAATCAGCCCAATTACCACGAGCCCAGTCTTCTCCAGGTACGGAGGGTCGAGTCCTATACTTTGCTAAAAGTGTGTAGAACGAGTCTTGATCTTTCACTAACCAAAAATCTTGATTATCAGCTTTTTCGATCATTCTTATTATGAAGGGGCGGAACCTACTTCAGGAAGGCACAACTTAGTTACAAAAACCGCAGCAACTGGTGTGTCACCCTTCTCTTACCCAAGTGGTTGAAGGGGCCAAAAAATCTGCTATGGGAAGGTTCAACTTAGTTACACAAGATTGACCCTTCACTCTCCCTAGCAGACAATTCTCATCAACATGAGAGCAACACCCCTTTTGCACTTTGAGATCTTTTGGTTTGATTCCAAGAGACAGAGCCCTCTACACTACCTGCACTCCTCTATTTCCCAGAATCCTATCCGTGATGCCAATTTAATGGCACGGTCCATTCGGTGATGGACTCGTGATGGTTCGTTTACTTTGATCTCGAAGCGCAAAATTAAGGCAATCAAAATGCCAAGGGGTTATAATTGAATCAAACAGTGTTACTTTATCATTTTGCCTGTAAAGCAGCACGCAATAGAGTAGAGAAAAAGGGAAAGAAAAAAAAGGGAAAAGAGGATTTTAATTACCACCAATGACTCCCAAAGGCGTCCCTCTGGTCTCCGGTCCCGTAGAATCCTGCCAGTCCTGTGTTGTGATCCGGGATCCTCTGGTGGGAAGATCTTAACAATGTCCAGTCGGGAGTCATCTTTTATGCTTCTTCACCGCCCCTCATTCCCATTGTTTGAGGTCAATCTCCACCTTTGTTTCACAATCCAGGCTTAACTGCACAGGCCCAAAAAGTCCCTGCTTTACTTGCCAGGACCCATCTGTGCCTGCGTCACCTTGCGTTCAGGGGTCTCTTTCTGGTCCATTGGGTGACCTCAGGACCCTTGGCGAGCTTCTGGGCATGCTCTTCTTCATTGTCCTTAGTAACAGGGAGGAGGTGGGGGGCAAGTTTGGCTGAAGCAGCAGGTGAAAATCCATCTTCTGGACAGCAGCTATTGTCCCCGGGTTGGAGAGACCCGTATAACACAATTCCTTTTAGGAGATGGGGGCAAGTTTGGTTGAGGCAGCAGGTGAAGTCCACACAGCAGCTATTGTTACCGATAGCCCCTGGGTCAGAGACACCTGTGCAACACAATTATTGGCTCTGGAGCAATTCCCCTTGGCTTTTTTAGGGGTTCCTTGCCTGTGTAGAGACAGCGACTGCAGTCAGTCCAACCTGTTTGAGTTATACAGATTATGTTTATGTGTATGATGTGCATGACTGTTATTCTAGTGGTGGCTATTTATGTATTGTCACCGTTTACTGCAGGGTGACAATAAACCATGGCAGATGCTCTCTGTTACCCCACCACCACCACCCTCCCCACTAAGGAAAGGGAAGAGGAGGAAAAGGGAGAGACTTGCCAGTTGGAAAAAGTTAAAAATGCTTTACTAATGCTACTAATAAACAGATAAAATGATACAAAATATACAAAACCAATCTTGAATTTCCCGGGGCAGTATAGCATTGCCCGCAGCGGAGCCAGCACGGCTCCAGCAGCTGCAGGGCAGGCACCTGGAAGTCCTGGGCTAGACTCCGCAGCAAACCGGAACTGGATTCAGGGATGCAGGGTCTGGAACCAGGCCTCGGATCGCAGGCACGACAGGCAGGGTGCTCCTCAGATGCCAACCATGGTCAAAGAAGAGCGAGACCCTTGTGATCTCTCATTTTTATAGGGTGTATGACGTGTATGGGATGGAATACTCGGTCAGTTTTAGTCATCTGTTCTGTTTGCCCCTCCTTGCAAATATGACCCTTTCACTTATGGAATGTGCAAAATTTATCAGTAACCTTGGCTACCATAGCAATAAGTCTAAACCTGGGACTCTTCTGCATACCATTGCTACTGTTATCAGCTCCAGAGTGGACATTGTCTGAAAAAACATGCAGCTAAATTCAGAAAAGTGCAGTTACTTAGAAAAACTTAGTTGAAAGGAAAATACACTAAAAGAGAAACTGGTCTTGTTTTTAACAAAACCAGGGCATGTATATAAAGTCAGTTGACCTTATAACTGAGATTTAAGTGTAAATAATTCAATAAAACCTTGTCTACAGAAGAATCTTGCTGAGAAGTAAATGCTGCTTGTGACCTGAATAAGGCAACCAACATATATTTTCTTCCTCTTGGCTACAAACCTAATAACTTGAACAATATGCTTAGGCTTCCTCAATTCAGAAAGACCCAGGATTTCCTTGTTCAAGATTCTGGCATCAGTTCTTTCCTATTTCATGGGTTTTTAACTGTTACAAGTGATCTTTTATCAATAACACATGATGTTGAAGTATCCACAAAAGGTCTCATCCCTTTTGTGTTAAAAATGGTAAACAAACATAGCATATCATCTGCATTTTAAATACAAGGCTGAGACTCTACATAAATCTAATGTCACTCTGTTTCCAAACGGCTGTAAATCCTCTCGATGTGACTTTCAGAGGCGGCCATGGAAAAAATTTAGACCCTCGCTATCCCTTGGCATGCACCAGACCAGTAATGTAGTTGCAAGTGCCATCAGGGATCCCTCTTGTCCTTGCCCACATACTCCTGAATTTTCCTGCCATAAGGATGTGGAGAGTTTTTGGAAGAAAGAGGACATGGGCTGTGTGCTGTGAACAAGCCAGAGTTTGATGTGGCTGTGGTGCAGGCTAGGACCTACACGGAAGGTTTTTCTGGAGACACCAAAGACAGAATGGAAGTAAACAGAAGCTGGTCTATCCTCGACCCAGGCTGCAGGAGGGGCGCTGTCATCACTGCGCATGAACAGTTCATGGACAGTGCCCTGCAGCTAATCACCATAGCGGGAGGGGAAGAGTGACTGCAGAGAGTAACCAATCGTAGCCTGCACTTGCCACATGGCCACTGGGTAAAAACTATATAAGGGTTTCAAAAACGTGCACTGGCAGACATTGATATTCAGTGTTGTTAAAGGTTCATTAAAGGGCATTGATGTTAAACTCATATTGAGCCCGATTCTTTGTCTTCGCCAGTCCGCCCGTTGCACTCAAAGAGTTCTACAAGTTTTTCATTCTCCAGCATCTGGTAGCAGAGGATGGTTGTTAGCAAAAGTAGGATCTCCGGAGTGCCATTTACTGCGGCAAGCAGCATTCATTAAACGACGGAGCCAAACCGGGTTGTAGGAGAGTGTGCTTTGTCCGGTAACAAAAGACAAGCACCAGACAAGCTGGTCACTCGCCTCGTACTTAAGACCACACTGATTTGATAATGGAACTTGAGACAGCTGTGGCACTGTTGATGCATATTCTCTCTAAGAGAGGTATCGAATCGTCACAGGAAAACTTAATCACATTGATTACATTAGTCCAGAAATTGGGACACTTTGGAGAAATTCCACTTTTGTTTTCCCCAATGGAATGGAGATTATTGGGGGACACTATGTGGGATAAGACTCTCAGAGGGGAAGAAGAGAAAGAAATTAAAGCTCTGAGAGATTTGTGGAGAACCGTGTTAGAATCATTGGAAGTAATGAAGTCAGAACAACGCACTGCCCTGGGAGCTGCGAAGGCGCTTGCCCCAGAACAAACCTGGACTGATAAAAGTTGTCAGCCAAAAGAGAAGAGGGACCTGTGGGCTACTCTGTGGGGTCTGCCTGCTGTTCGGGGTGGTCGAGGGGTCCCGGCTCAGCCAATACTCTCGCAATCCGATCTGCGGCGGGAGTTGGAAACTTTACCCTCCTCAAACAAAGAACCGGAAGTTTCCCCGTCTGAGTCTCTGGGGCAATGTGAGAAGAAAGCGGAAGTGCAACTAGGGGACTGTCCGGATGTGGGAGGCCCTGAGTGCCGCCCTCCTCCTACAGCTCCGCCTCTGCCCTATCCCGAGTCAGACACGCCCCCCTCTGAGACTATCGCGTCAGCCAGGCTGGGCCCGACCGGGCCACGGCACCAGGGGCCACCCCCCAAAAGAACCTCCAAAAATACATGTGGAGGGATCCTGTGAGCCTCCTTCTACATCATTGGGCTCATCACAAGGAGTAGAGCAGTTACTGCAAGTCATTACCAGTAAGCTTGAACAACTTGACTTGCGAATGTCAGATGTAGAGAAAAATAAGAGACAAATCGAGTATCAAAAACCAGGTTGCCTTCCGCAAACAATGCAACCAAAGGTACCCATAGAACCTACTGACCGGCCACCACCCCGATCTGGCAGATGGTCAGGGGTCATCAAAGATGCCATTCTAGAAGGTGATTGGTCTCCAGCAAAATTAGCCCTACCGGTAATTCAAAATATGAACACCCAGACAGCGGTATGGGAACCACATGAATGGAAAATTTTACAGCAAGCCAAACAAACAATCACGAACTATGGGATACATTCAGAAGCTACCAGACAAATACTGCATTGGATTTTTACTGCTGACTTATTGTGTCCCATGGACTGCCAAAATTTAATGTGCTTATTACTAACTCCAGCACAATTCCTCCTGTGGGAATCGGCCTGGTATCAACGAGCGCAGCAAGAAACAGCCAAACACACCAGTCCAAATGACCCATTAACCAATGTGGTACCCGACACCTATACGGGTCGCGGACAGTACGCTACAATAGAAGTTCAACTGCGATTTATTGCTGAAGTTCACCGGAAAGCTGCACAACTTGCCCTAGATGCTTTCTTAACTTTACCAGGACCCTTAGCTCCCTCATTCAGCGGAATACGCCAAGGCACTACAGAAAATTTCACGCATTTTATTGACTGGCTACATGAAGGAATAATGCAAAACCCAGATTTATCAGAAGAAATGAAAAATCAAATGTTTCGGTTGCTGGCTTTCGATAATGCAAATTCAAAGACTAAACAAATACTAGCAACCCTGCCACCAGGATCTTCAGTAGAAGAAATGCTGACACGAGTAGCCAGGACAGAAGAACAGTGAAATGCAGAAGTGATGCCTGTCGCTTTCGAAGGGGTCATGCAGAGATCTCTTCAACAAGTTAGCCAGCAAGTCTCATCTACAATCCAACCAGTAGTGGTAGCAGTTCAGCGACCCCACCACTAGAATGTGGAAGGGACCGGCACCTGTTATTGTTAATGGTAGAGGGTATGTGTGTCTCTCCACAGATCAAGGTCCGTTGTGGGTTCCAAGCCAAGCAGTAAAGCCGGAGTTGAAGCAAATTCAACCGAATCAACTTCCTGCAACAGAACCTTTGGAGGACACAGAGTGAGGTGTAACCTTCGCATTAATTTAGCTGTGACATGTATGTGTAATATAGTTATATAACTAGGTCTTAATGATAAAGTGTTAAGCATGTGGAAAGTTTGTATCTTTTTCATTCTCTTGAGAAGCAGTCTAGTTCCTGGGTTTTTGTTAAGAACTGCTTTTGATCCTCGACAAAATGTATGGTAATGTTAGGAAGGTCTTTAAACACCACTACCTTCTGGGCAGGTTGATCAACACCCAGCACACTGTTTGTTACATGTTGAGTAGGAGTACCATTAAATAAAAGTTCTTGGAATTTGTTTAATCAATCCATTGCAATATTAAAACAGCAATGGAGTACCTCAAGTTTACTAAGAGGAAAAATATTAGCGCATGGTTTGACAACTATGACAATTGTGATGATCGCCTTCCCGTAGGGCCAGAGCCGTAGGAAATCGAACCAACTGATTTTTTTGTTTAGAAAGTTTAACAAATTGACTTGACCTAAGGGGGTGGATTAAGGGTTTATTGCAAAGTGCATTGTTTATGTTGATTGTTGTTGTAATTGATATGTTATGTATAAGTTGTTCTTCATCACGTATCAAAGATGGGTTAGAACGCATAGATAATCAAGCCTGGCTTGTCCAAAAAGAAAAAAGGAGGAACTGTGGAGAGTTTTTGGAAGAAAGAGGACATGGGCTGTGTGCTGTGAACAAGCCAGAGTTTGATGTGGCTGTGGTGCAGGCTAGGACCTACACGGAAGGTTTTTCTGGAGACACCAAAGACAGAACGGAAGTAAACAGAAGCTGGTCTATCCTCGACCCAGGCTGCAGGAGGGGCGCTGTCGTCACTGCGCATGAACAGTTCGTGGACAGTGACCTGCAGCTAATCACCATAGCGGGGGGGGGGAAGAGTGACTGCAGAGAGTAATCAATCATAGCCTGCACTTGCCACGTGACCACTGGGTAAAGACTATATAAGGGTTTCAAAAACGTGCACTGGCAGACATTGATATTCAGTGTTGTTAAAGGTTCATTAAAGGGCATTGATGTTAAACTCATATTGAGCCCGATTCTTTGTCTTCGCCAGTCCGCCCGTCGCACTCAAAGAGTTCTACAAGTTTTTCATTCTCCAACATAAGGATAGATTGGATTTGTTGGTGGCCTGATCTCAAGGTACCTTTATAGTAGATGGATCACAGTATGTATCACAGTATGTTTGGGATTGGAAGGGACCTCAAAAGATCATCTAGTCCAATCCCCCTGCTGGAGCAGGAACGCCTACGTGAGATCACACAGGAACATGTCCAGGCGGGTTTTGAATGTCTCCAGAGTAGGAGACTCCACAACCTCCCTGGGCAGCCTGTTCCAGGGCTCTGTCACCCTCACTGAGAAGTTTTTTTCTCAAATTTAAGTGGAACCTCTTGTGTTCCAGCTTGATTCCATTATCCCTTGTCCTATCATTGTTTGCCACTGAGAAGAGCCTGGCTCCATCCTCATGGCACTCACCCTTTATATATTTATAAACATTAATGAGGTCACCCCTCAGTCTCCTCTTCTCCAAACTAAAGAGACCCAGCTCCCTCAGCCTTTCTTCATAAGGGAGGTGCTCCACTCCCTTAATCATCTTTGTTGCCCTACGCTGGACCCTCTCCAGCAGTTCCCTGTCCTTCTTGAACTGAGGGGCCCAGAACTGGACACAATATTCCAGATGGGGTCTCACCAGGGCGGAGTAGAGGGGAAGGAGAACCTCTCTCGATCTACTGACCACCCCCCTTGTAATACACCCGAGGATGCCATTGGCCTTCCTGGCCACAAGGGCACAGTGCTGGCTCATGGTCATCCTGTTGTCCACCAGGACCCCCAGGTCCCTTTCCCCTACACTGCTCTCTAATCGGTCGTTCCCCAACTTATACTGGAACCTGGGATTCTTCCTGCCCAGATGCAGGACTCTACACTTTCCCTTGTTAAATTTCATCAGGTTATTCCCCGCCCAACTCTCCAGCCTGTCCAGGTCCCGCTGGATGGCAGCACAGCCTTCTGGCGTGTCAGCCACTCCTCCCAGCTTAGTGTCATCAGCAAACTTGCTGATAGTACACTCCATTCCCTCGTCCAAATCGTTAATGAATATATTGAATAATATTGGCCCCAGTACTGACCCCTGAGGCACTCCACTAGATACTGGCCTCCAACTAGACTCCGCACCATTGACTACCACTCTCTGGCTTCTCTCCTTAAGCCAGTTTGCAACCCACCTCACTACTCTATTGTCTAGACCACACCTCCTCAACTTAGCTGTGAGGATGCTGTGGGAGACTGTGTCAAAGACTTTACTGAAGTCAAGGTAGACCACATCCACCGCTCTGCCATCATCCATCCACCTTGTTGCATTCTCATAAAAGGCTATGAGGTTGGTCAAGCATGACTTACCCTTGGTAAAGCCATGTTGACTGCCCCTAATAACCCTCTTATCCTTGATATGCCTTGAGGTGGCACCAAGATGGATGCTGGTAGCTAAGTCAGAGACATCCTATGAAAGCAATTTGTGCATGCACGAGTGTGTGTATGTGTACATAGAGCTGAGTTGGCAAAGTGACACGCTCTAGCCTGCTTCCTCAAGATACTGTACAGATACAACCTGATCCAGTCAGCTTTCAGTTCAACTTTTTGATGAGAGATATCAGACAGATCAGGCAGGTGGTGTCAAGATAACTTCTGGGTGTGCAAGAGATAGCCATGTGATCATTTTTTTTGCTATACTGAAAACATGACAGAGATGGATTTTAATGTCTATGGTAAACAAAATGGTGATCTTAGTTTAGTTCCTTATGGCTGTCACGGAGGCACCCCAAAGTCAGTTTTAGGTGGACAACAAGTTCCAAAACAGATTTTATTCTGGCTGGAAAAGTGCAGCCAATAAACTGATCAAAACAGGGTTTATACAATTAGTTAGCACTCTGACAACATAAAATACAGGTTCATATATCAGTTGAAGAGATTATTGGGGTGCAGCAAAATAAGAGTAATGAGGATCCACAGCGTGCATGCACACACTCACAAGAAACAAACCAGAGCCCTCCGACTCCAGGGTACCCACAAGAAATAATCACTCGCCTGGGTTAGGCAAGGACTCATTTAAGGATATATCCAGTAAATAACCACTCACCCAAACGAGGAGGTGAGGCACTCTCAATTCCAAGAAGTCTCTGTGCTGCCACCCGGGTCCACCCATCCCATTTCACGCCCGTAGGTGACTAAATTGTGCAGGATTTCAGCCCAGGTTAATACATGTGCAGGCAGATTTCCAGGGTTCTGCTTGTTACAGTCAATAGCCTCCTGAATTCTCTCCCTGAGGGACTGGACATGTATCTTTAAAGCGTCCGGCAGCCCTCTGATAAGCAGCCGAAGGTGGGTCAGGTTTACTGGTGCAGCCATGGCAATTCCTTGCCGCCCTCTTTCGTACATTGTCTGTATACAAGCAGCCTTTTGAACGCCCTCAACCAGCTCCAGCAAGCCTCTTATCCTAATGGTGATGGGCTCCCCACGTTCCTTGGGATCCACACCACCAGCCCAGTAAGCCACACAAGATGTTATGGGCTGATCACCATTCGGACCATCACTTGAAAACACACCAGGTCCCCAAAAGCCTGCAGCTTCCTCATTACTCAATAGTATCCGATCACACCCCGTAAGGGAAAGATATTCAGTTTCTGTTTCGCCCGGCTAACGTGAGAATTTAGATTGCAAGTCGCCAAGTTCAGGTCCCGTCCATGGGGTAGTACAAACAGCAGTACAGGAGTTTCCACCCTGTGGACCTGTACATGTCTCAGTTTTAATGAGAGGGCCTACATCCTTTGTCTCTACCTCCTCTTCATCAACACTGTTTTCAGAATCTCCCCAGATATCTCCATCCCAGTCCTCAGGTTCTGTGTCCACAATCAATTTCCGAATTTGGGCAATACTAGGGGAAATTTTGCTTGGGTTAACATGAGTTCAATCCTTTGTCCTAAAAATGCACTCACTTTCTCTCTCACCGTAACTCTGCTTTCAAACAATATATTTCCAGCTCTTTTCTAGAATCATGCCTCTCCAACTGGCTACAGCATTTGTGCTGGTCTCGGGCTTGCTTTAAGCAGGTGCACAGAACAACACCAAGAACAGCATCGACAGCAACACAAACAGAAGCACAGAAAACAGCACACGCAGCTACGGTCACTCTGGGACCACATCAGCTTGCTTCTGCCCGATGTGTGCAGGTTGCCACAGAAGGATTATTACAGCTGTAGCCCCATAATAATTTCTCCATTTCTGATATCCTGCCGACTACACCATTTTAAATGTCATGGAGGTACCCCAAAGTCAGTTTTAGGTGGACAACGAGTTCCAAAACAGACTTTATTCTGGCTGGAAAAGTGCAACCAATAAACTGACCAAAACAGGGTTTATACAATTAGTTAGCACTCTGACAACATAAAATACAGGTTCGGATATCAGTTGAGATTATTGGGGTGCAGCAAAATAAGAATAATGAGGATCCACAGCATGCATGCACACACTCACAAGAAACCAACCAGAGCCCTCCGACTCCAGGGTACCCACAAGAAATAATCACTTGCCTGGGTTAGGCAAGGACTCATTCAAGGATGTATCCAGTAAATAACCACTCACCCAAACAACGAGGTGAGGCACTCTCAATCCTGGGAAGTCTCCTTAGACGGCATCCCAGTCTAAGGAGAGGGTTCCAGTTCACAGACCCGCTACTCCAAGGCCACTCCAAAGAGGGTCTTCAGTGGGAGCCCCATTTATAGTCTGGTCAGATCTGGCTGTGGGCATTGAAACACGGTCCAGAAGCTTTGCAGCTACTCTGGGCACCTCCTCTGCTAACGACCCTGTCAACTGACTCAGGGTCCCATTAAGGTGCTAAAAGAGCCATTAACTGCCCCATTGAAGGATCCAGATCTCAGGGGGATGTGCAACTGCCACAATGGCCAAAGCTATCAATAAGAACTAGTGCTTTTGGTTGTAATTCCAGAAGTGAAATGGAGACCTAAAAGGAAGTGACACTTTGGAGATTAGACTTAAAGAACTTTGTTTGATCAGTTTGCACTTATGCTATATGTCCTGTGTATAGTGGTTATGTACTTTTTTTAGATAGAGTCAATCTGATGCAGTTAGAAAACATTAATTCAGTGTTTGAACAATGTTGTCAAAGAGTAAGGATTGCATATTTACCCTGGGCTAGTGCCAAAGATGTTGAGATTTGAAAGGTAGATGCTACAGTGCCCTGCATCTTTGTCTTACTAAGCCCTCTACCACACTAGTTTCAAAAGGAGAAGATGAAAATCTACTGGTCAGCCTGGTAGTGAAAGAAAAATATGCACTGAAGTGCAACCTGTGTTCCATCAGTTCCACTAACCTGTTCTCTGCTGATTTAGATGTGTTGCTTCCCCATACAGTGCCTTGTAAACTAACCTCCTAGGTGCAAAGGGAACTCATTAAAGGTAGCCAGTAACTAACTGACAACCAGGCATGTTTTCAGCTTGTCTCTTCTCCAGATCTTGAGGCAGTAAGCAGGAAACTATCCATTTGAGATCTACAGCTCAAAGCCTCTCAAGAATGGGCCAGGGAAGTAGGGTCCACTTTTCTCTTCCTAACCTGTTTTTTCCCAAAGTGTGTGAGCCAACGCAGGCACATTGCTAGAAGCAACCAGAGGCCATAAACGCAATTGCAAAGAGCAAATTTATTATAGTTACCTCACTTCCAGGGGATATCCAAAGCAGCACCTAAGCTCCTGGGCAGAGGCGACACAAGTAGAGATGCAGACACTGCAGAATTCAACCCTGGTAGAAGATCACGGGCCTGCTGCATTTGCCTGTATTTCAAGGTTTCAAGCAGGCACAGCCTTGCACTCTTTCTCACAACAAAGCAGGAATCTCAGGCATAATGATAAGGTGCCTTAAGAGTTTCTCACAGGCCTATGTTTTTTAACACAGAGGTTCTACCTGTCAAGCACAGAAGGTCAGTAAAACAATTAGTGTGATGTATGTGCTTTTTCTACATCCCAGGTGCAGTTGCTTGAGCGTATTTACAATGAGCCTTCTTGCCATTCTTGCACAATTCCCATACACAAAGCATACCAGACCTGCTGTTTCCATCAGTCAGGAGAATCCTCTTTTTTTTTTGAAAGTCTGCCTCTATGCAATAAAGTCAATGTCTGGGGTATTTCCCACAGAAGGAAGAAACTTGTTTTCTAACTCTTGATCTGTATCTATGTGATGCCTGAAGAGAGTTTAATGCAAAATGGCCATTAGAGTGCCCAAAATCTGGGTCTTCCTTGTCTCCCTAGAATATTCTAAATACCTGGCTGTGGAGCTAGGTTACTTCTTCCTCACTCTCTTTGTATTTTGAACTCCTTGTTGGGTAACAGCAGAGATTCAGTTGTGAAGATAAAGTGTGTCCCGCTGACAGCAAACAGAAGGAGATGCTCTTGGGACACGTATATTTGTCTCCCATCTGACTGAGGTGATAATCTTGCTTTCTTGATTCTTGGATTAATGCTTTAGCTTTACAGATGTTTTATCAAAGAATCAGGGCAGAGGACAAGTACTGCTGCTGCATTTGGAAAGAAAGCTGAAATAACTGCATTTTATCAGAGCCTGAGCCTACTTGCACATGAAATAAACTAAGAACAAAACCTACCAAATTCGGTTCTCTGGGAGACACAAGCTAGTTTTTAAATTTCACTCAGGTTCAGGTGAGAGAGGTGGAAAAACAGGACTTGGGTAGAAACACTACATCCAAAAGTAATGTGCTTTGTTCACCTAAGCTCATTACCCACTGCCCTACTCAACTCAGTGCCAAGACCCCCATTCTGTAACACGTGCTTAAAACGTGCTATGCAAAAGCTACCTACCACTTACTCAAGCAGCAAATTCATAAAAAACTGTACTTCATTGTCAATAGTTGCTGCGTGCCACTTTGTTTTTCAAAAAGACTAAGATTGTTCTTCTACACTATAGAACATGGATAATCTGTAA
Source organism: Patagioenas fasciata (assembly GCF_037038585.1). Classification (NCBI taxonomy): domain Eukaryota; kingdom Metazoa; phylum Chordata; class Aves; order Columbiformes; family Columbidae; genus Patagioenas; species Patagioenas fasciata. Next base: position 28,880,015 of record NC_092559.1, read on the forward strand.
GTACAAAGTGTAGTTACTATCCACTGCAGGTATAATTCATCGTGCCATGCATAAAGCAAAAAAGTTGAATAATTATTGATCACACTTTATTTAAGAATCCAAATAGGCCATCTAGGAACTATATATCATAGTGTTTCATTTCTACTAAAAACTCTATACTGTGCTGGAATTTCTAGTGCTGTGTGATTCAATAGTATATGTGAAAGACAGGGCCACATAGATCTCTATCTCAGATAGCTAGACTAGGAAAGTGCTTACCCACCTCTGCTGTTCTACAAAGTCTCACACAGAGTAAAATTCAGCAGGTTTTAGTGATGGCATTGAACCAGCTTGCTCTAGTTATGTGTTGGTCTAAGTGTCAAATTATGAACGAAAACAAAAAGTTCCACATTTGTCATGGTTCTCTGGAGTTAACTACAAACAATTAGTTATGCCCCACAAGTTAATAAGTATTCTAGTAACTGTGGTTTCTGAAAAGTGGTTTCTGTAAATTCTTTGCATTCCTGTTTTTGAAAAGACTGAGTAACTTAGGATTTTGATTGTCATTTCACATTTTTGACAGTTTAAATGCTCGTCATGAGTTTACTTCCCTGAAGTAGGTACACCAAATACCATGTTTCTGCTGAGCCTGTTGTGAATCAAATTAGTAACCTTCACTTCTTAATCTTCACATGGTCCTTCAATTCTTTTTGTCACAGAGATTATTGAAGTTCAGCCATGAAATTATGTTAACAAGTATACTTTTTTCAGCTTAAAACAAAGATTTTTGGACAATGATTTATTCAGAAAGCAGCCTACTCCTCTGCCCTTTATCCAGTCTCTTTTACGCACAGCACTTATTTCTAAATGGTTTAAAACCAAAGTAACAAGAAAAAGTCCTCAGATTCTTCCTGCAGACACAGATGTAGAGATACGAAAATAAAATCTCACCACTGTACTAAGTACTGAGGTGGTCATAATGCCTCTCTGTTATCAAGTCAGTCACGTTCATATATCACAAAAATCTGCAAACTCAAAGTGTTTGTCAAAACAGTTTTATTAGTTATATCTGCCCATATTGAAGAAAAATAACATAAAATTCTATGAATCTCAGTAGAAAAATGGGTCATTTCTAAAATAACCTTGAGCAGAGAGTCCTATTTGTGTTTGGATGTAAATAAGTTTGATTCAGAAGCCCTTGCCTGGAAAACTCTTATTACTGAAAGAGAACAGAAACTGGCAAGATTTGAGTGATAATTCTGGGTTTCTGTGGATGCAACTGTAGGACAGATTTGGAAGGGAAACAATTTAGCACTGTATGTTTTTCAAAATATGAATGGCAACATGCTGAAAGCAGTCAATTTTTTTTTCTTCCTCTGCACTTGCTTCATGCAGAGTAGAGGAAAGGTGTTGCCACTGGTTAGGAATGCTGTTTTGCAGAGGAATTTTTGCTGATCTGCATGCCCTAGAGAAATCATACTTTTAAACAAAACAAGCATTGCTGAAAAATAGGTAAACTTATTTATCTGGATTCACCGCTGTTGATTTTAGCTAGGTTGGATAAAAAACCCTGCCTTTTACTTGAGGAGGTGTTTGCCATAAATACCAGATGATAAGGTTCCTATGCTACAATCATGCTTTAAAACTGAGATGTTGCTATGCAATTTTCTGTATGAAACAACATGACAACTGTGAGCCTTCACTCTTTGTTTTCACTTAGTCATTAGTAGTGTTAAAGTTAGTAGTGTTAAAAATGCTGCTTTGATACCACTGCAACTCCCAGTCTTTAGCTGAGGGTTGCTTGAGGGTTAGGCTATGATTTAAAGTGTTATGCACTGTTACTGCTTGATTCAGTTTACTCCCAGCTGGCAGAGATCAGCCTTTAGAGTGCTTTGAGGTTCTGAAGTGCTAGCAGAAATTGCTCGTATTCTTGCAAAGCAGCCTACTGAAATGAGAAGCTGCATGGCTTAAGCCTGATTCTGTGATGTTTGGCTTTTATACCTTGGTTTTGGTTCTCAGCCCTTCCATGACACAAGCAAACATGGGTATAGAGGTATCTCGTTCATTTCCGGGACATACCTAAAGTTAACTCTGTGTTTCACTGTAAATTTGCCTGAGTTCAGTTAGCCACAATGAATGATAGATTAAAAATACATATTGTCAGGAAGTAAATGCCTTGACATGTATTTGAACAGTTAGAAAAAAGTTGATACCTGAGACACCTGAGTCTTTGAAAAGAAGGGGGTTCATAGCTGTGTTGCTTTCCCATGGGCCATGAATAGTCTAGACCAGGAGTTTCAAACTCATTTTCACTGGAGGGGGGCACATCAGCCTCGTGGTTGCCTTCAAAGGGCAAAATGCAATTTTAGGACTGGATAAATGTAACTACTCCTACATTTACCCAGTCCTAAAATTACATTCGGCCCTTTGAAGGTAATGGCAAGGCTGATGTGGCCTGCGATGAAAATGAGCTTGACACCTCTGCTCTAGATGGAGTGGTGACCTCGTGGTTAAAAAAAAAAAAAAGGCAACAACAAAGAAATAGTCAATATATGTGGGAATTTCAGAAGATTCTTTCTGTTTTTCTTTTTACTTTCTACTTCCATATTCTGACTCTTTTCCTTTTCTTGACTCTTGTGTTATATCCGCAGTTACTTTCTCAGTACAAATGCAAAAGCTGATGATTTCAAAGAATAATATATTAAATTTCTAATACAAATGTGTATATAACATTTCTGACACATTTGGCTTCCTAGCATAGAAAAAATGACAAAATATACTATTTTAAACTTGAATATGGCAGACATGAGAGACCCAATCTGAAACATAGCCTGTCTTCAGGCACTCTGTCTCTGCAAGTCTGTACCAAAAATGATCTGAAGAGATTTAACTTCCATAAGTACAAAATAGCACTTAACCTCCAGGTTTTTTCCCAGTCTTTTTTTCTAGGATATCAGAAATTACTGATTCTCTTTCCCTCTGCTTTGCACCACTGAGATGTGTACAGGACCAAGTGAGAAATAAACAGTTTGTAAACTTTATAAATATTTATGACATACATGTATACTGGCTGGAGGGCTAGGCCCAAAGAGTTGTGGTGAATGGAGTCAAATCCAGTTGGCAGCCGGTCATGAGTGGTGTTCCCCAGGGCTCAGTATTTGGGCCAGTTCTGTTTAATCTCTTTATCAATGATCTGGATGAAGGGATTGAGTGCACCCTTAGTAAGTTTGCAGATGACACCAAATTGGGTGGGAGTGTTGATCTGCTGGAGGGTAGAAAGGCCATACAGAGGAATCTGGACCAGCTGTATCGTTGGGCTGAGGCCAATTGTATGAGGTATAATAAGGCCACGTGCCGGGTCCTGTACTTGGATCATAACAAGCCCAGGCAGCGCTACTGACTTAGGAAAGAGTGGCTGGAAAGCTCCCTGGCAGAGAGTGATCTGGGCGTGTTGAATGACAGCCAGCTGAATATGACCCAGTAGTGTGCCCAGGTGGCCAAAAAGGCCAACAGCATCTGTGGGGGACTACGGTGGGTCTGTGGATTCCCTGACGGAGGGCATAGGAACAGAAATTAGCCTTGAAGATACGAAGGCCTACCCGTGAGAATGATGGGAGTAAAGGAGTATCCGGAGAAGTTAAGGATGTACCCGTGAGAGAGAAGGAAGTAGAAGAGTAAAATTAGCCAATGAGATGTTACTGCTGTACCTTGTAACCAATAGTGAAGACACACATGAATTGGTAAAACTGTATAAAAATGCACTTGTGGCAATAAATGGCATCTACTACTTTCATCTTGGAAGAACTTGGTCTATGTCGTTTGTCCGTCTCAACCATGACAAGCATCCTGGTTTGTATCAGGAATAGTGTGGCCAACAGGACTAGAGAAGTGATTGTGCCACTGTACTCGGCGCTAGTGAGGCCACTGTGTACACATACACAGGTACGTTGCAAGAAGAGCCAGAAGCCACAAATACATTGCAAAGAACAAATTTTATTTTAGTTACCTCTCTACTGGGGAATCTCCAAAGTCGCACCTAAGCTCCCAGGCAGAGATGACACAAGCGAGGATGCAGGCACTGGTAAGTTCAGCCCTGCTGGAAGATCACTGGGCCTACTGAGCTCGCCTGTATTTCAAGGTTTCAAGCAGGCACAGCCTTGCACTCTTTCTCACAACAAAGCAGAAATCTCAGACTTAGTGATAAGGTGCCTAGAGTTTCTCACAGGCCTATGTTATCTAACACAGAGGTTCTACTCATCAAGCACACAAGGTCAGTAAAACAATTAGTGTGATGTATGTGCTTTTTGTACAGACAGTTGCAAGTCACTTGAGCGGATTTACATTTAAACAACCTCCTCACCAAATCTTCCACTACATTCCCATACAGCTGCACCTTGAATACTATGTTCAGTTTTGGACCCCTCATCATAAGAAGAACATTGAAATACTAGAGTGAGTGCAGAGGAGGGTGACAAAGCTGGTGAGGGGCTTGGAGCACAAGTCTTATGAGGAGCAGTTGAGGGGACTGGGGCTGTTTAGCCATGAGAAAAGTAGGCTGAGGGGAGACCTTATCACTGACTACAACTACCTGAAAGGAAGTTGTAGCATGGAGGGTGTTGGCCTCTTCTCCCAAGTAGCAAGTGATAGGACAAGAAGAAATGGCCTCAAGTTGTGCCAGGGGAGGTTTAGATTGGATATTAGGAAAAAATTCTTCACGGAAAGGGTTGTCAGGCATTGGAACAGGCTGCCCAGGGAAGTGGTAGAGTCATCATCCCTGGAGGTGTTTAAAAGGTGTTTCGACGAGGTTCTTAGGGACATGGTTTAGTGCTAGAGTTACGTTAGGTTATGGTTGGACTCAATGATCATGAGGGTCTCTTCCAACCGAAACGATTCTCTCATTCTATGATTCGAAGTCATGCAAAAGAAAGACTTTCCCTTGGTTGAGAAAGAACAGGTTAGAGATCATTTACAGAAACTGGACATCCACAAATCCATGAGCCCCGATGGGATGCACCCACAAGTGCTGAGAGAGTTGGCAAATGTTACTGCAAAGCCACTCTCCATCATCTTTGAAAGGTCTTGGAGAACAGGAGAGGTGCTGGAGGACTGGAAGAAAGCCAGTGTCACTCCAGTCTTCAAAAAAGGCAAGAAGGATGACCCAGGAAACTACAGGCTAGTCACCCTCACCTCCATCGCTGAAAAGGTGATGGAACAGCTCATTCTGGATGTCATCTCTAAGCATGTGGAGGAAAAGAAGGTTATCAGGAGTAATCGGCACGGGTTCACCAAAGGGAAATAATGTTTGACAAATCTGATAGCTTCTGTGATGGTATGACTGGCTGGGTAGATGAGGGAAGAGCAGTGAATATCGTCTACTTTGACTTCAGCAAGGCTTTTGAGACCATCTCTCACAACCTCCTCATAGGTGAGCTCAAGAAGTGTGGGCTGGATGAATGCACGGTGAGATGGATCATGAACTGGCTGTATGGGCAGGGCTCAGAAGGTTGTGATCAATGGTGCAAAGTCTGGTTGGAAACCTGCAGTTAGTGGGGTTCCCCAGGGGTCAGTGTTAGGTCCAGTCTTGTTCAACCTGTTCATCAGTGACCTGGATGAAGAGACTGAGTGCACCCTCAGCAAGTTTGCTGGTGATACCACACTGGGTGGAAGGGCTGACACACCAGAAGGCTGTGCTACCATTCAGCGAGGCCTGGACAGGCTGGAGGACTGGGCAGAGAAGAACCTAATGAAGTTTAACAAGGGCAAGTGTAGGGTCTCGCACCTGGGGAGGAATATCCCCCGGCACCAGTAAAGGTTGGGGACGGACTTGCTGTAAAGCAACACTGCAGAAAAGGACTTGGGAGTTCTGGTCGACAACAGGTTGACCATGAGTCAACAATGTGCCCTTATGGCCAAGAAGGTCAATGGTACCTGGGGTGCATTAAGAAGAGCGTGACCAGCAGGTCGAGGGTTATCCTCCTCTACTCTGCCCTGGTGAGGATGCATCTGGAGTACTACGTCCAGATCTGGGCTTCCCAGTTTAAGAAGGATAAGGAATTACTGGAGGGAGTCCAGCGATGGACTATGGAGATGATATGAGGCCTAGAGCACTTTTCTTATGAGGAGAGACTGAGAGAGCTGGGTCTGTTCAGCCTGGAGAAGAGAAGGCTGAGAGGCAATCTCATCAATATTTCTAAATATCTGAAGGGTGGATGTCAAGAGGATGGGACCAGACTACTTTCAGTGGTGCCCAACAATAGGATGAGGGGCAATGGGCACAGGCTGACGCATAGAAGGTTCCATCTGAATATGAGGAGAACCTTTTTTCCTTTGAGGGTGACAGAGCACTGGAACAGGTTGCCCAGAGAGGTTGTGGAGTCTCCTCTGGAGACATTCAAGACCTGCCTAGACACATTCCTGTGCAATCTGCTCTAGGTGTACCTGCTTTAGAAAGTGGGTTGAACTAGATGATCTCCAGAGGTCCCTTCCAACTGCAACCATTCTGTGATTCTGTGAGTTTGCATTATCTGGGCTACTGTAAGAGTTGGTCTGAAGATGGAGCAGTATTTACTTGAAACATAGTCATCAGGAACTGAGAGAACTGAGGCCCTGACAGAAAGAACGCATGGACAATGACTTGGAGAGAGCCCTGAGGAGAAGAACTGTGTTGCACAGGTCTCTCCGACCCGGAGGGCTACTGCTAACAATGGCTGCTGTATGGACTTCGCCTGCTGCCTCAGCCAAGCTAGCCCCTGCTTCCTAAAAGGGATTGTTATGTGGGTCTCTCTGACCCAGGGACAATAGCTGCCATCCAGAAGATGGATTCTCACCTGCAGCCTCAGTCACACCTGTCCGCCACCTCCTCCCTCAAACAAAGGCCAATGAAGAAGAGCATGCCCAGAACCTCACCAAGGGTCCTGAGGTCACTCAATGGACCAGAAAGAGACCCCTGAACTTGAGGCCATGCAAGCACAGATGGGTCCTGGCAAGAGAAGCGAGGACTTTTCAAGCCTGTGCAGTTTAAGCCTGGGTTGCAAAACAAAGGCGGAGTCTGGCCTTGAACGATGGGAGCGACGGGGGGTGAAGAAGCAGAAGGGATTACTCCCAAATGGACATTGTTAAGATCTTCCCACCAGAGGATCCTGAACCACAACAGAGGACCGGCAAAACTCTACAGGACCGGAGACCAGAGGGACACCTTTGGAACTCATCTGGTGGTAAACAAATCCTCATTCCCATCTTCTTATTTTTCTTTCCCTTTTTTCTTTTTTTTTCCTTTCCCTTTTTCTTACTCTCTCGCTATCGCATGCCGCTTTATGGGCAAAATAATTAAGTAACACTGTTTGATTGAATTATAACCCCTCGGCATTTTGGTTGCCATAATTTTGCATTTCAAGATCAAGGTAAACGAACCATCATGAGTCCATCACCGAATGCACCGTGACAGCTACATATAAAGATAATGGTGGCTTAATAGCAGGATAATTTCCTTGTGGAAAATAATTATGACTTTGACCCTCCTGGAGTCAGAATAAAATGCTGCAGGGGTAAGACAACTTATTATTGTTATTTCCTAAATCTTACCGTAACAGATGAAATACCTTATATGCCTTGGGTAAATTTTTCATTCAACAAATTACCATGGCACAGATTTTAGAGATACATACATATTATCCTTTCCAAGACTTCTTTAGCTTTTATGTCATTGCAATTTTTTTTTTCCACTGGATCAAGAATTTAGTAATTTTATTTGTTTGGAATTTCATTTTAGAAGTCTTTACTAAATCCATCAGAACCCAAAACTGTGTTAGAATGATTTAATACCCTTATAAAGTTCCCCTATACTTGCTAACAGTTCTAATTATCACATTAAAAGCACTGCAATGGTAGAAAAAAAATGTAACACATTAAAATCACAGAATCACAGAATCGACTGGGTTGGAAAAGACCTCAGAGATCATCAAGTCCAACCCTTGGTCCAACTTCAGTCCATTTACTAGATCATGGCACTAAGTGCCATGTCCAATCTCAGCTTAAAAACCTCCAGGGACGGTGAGTCCACCACCTCCCTGGGCAGTCCATTCCAATGCTTGATCACTCTCTCCATAAAGAATTTCTTTCTAATATCCAGCCTAAATTTCCCCTGGCAGAGTTTAAACCCATGCCCCCTTGTCCTATTGCTAACTGCCTGGGAGAAGAGACCAATCCCCACCTGGCTATAACTTCCCTTCAGGTAGTTATAGAGACTGATGAGGTCACCTCTAAGCCTCCTCTTCTCCAGACTAAACAACCCCAGCTCCCTCAGCCTCTCCCCATAGGTCTTGTGTTCAAGTCCCTTCACCAGTCTTGTTACTCTTCTCTGGACCTGCTCCAGCACTTCAATCTCTTTCCTGAGGGGAAGACATTTCCTGAGGGGCCCAGAACTGAACACAATACTCCAGGTGTGGCCTCACCAATGCAGAGTACAGGGGAAGGATCACTTCCCTTGTCCTGCTGACCATGCTCTTTTTGATACAGGACAGGATACCATTGGCCTTCTTGGCCACCTGGGCACACTGTTGGTTCATGTTGAGCTTCCTGTCAATTAGTACCCCCAGGTCCCTTTCTGCCTGACTGCTCTCCAGCCACTCTGTGCCCAGCTTGTAGCGCTGCAGGGGGTTGTTGTGGCCAAAGTGCAGGACCTGGCACTTGGCCTCGTTGAATTTCATCCCATTGGAATCGGTCCATTTTTCCAGTCTATCCAGATCCCTCTGCAGAGCCCTCCTGCCTTCCAGCAGGTCGACACTCCCTCCCAACTTTGCTGATGATGGTCTCAATCCCTTCATCTAAATCATCAATAAAGCTGTTAAACAGGACTGGACCCAACACTGACCCCTGGGGGACACCACTAGTGACTGGCCACCAGCTAGATGCAGCCCCATTCACCAGCACTCTCTGGGCCCAGCCCTCCAGCCAGTTCTTAACCCAGCAGAGAGTACACTTGTCCAAGCCATGGGCTACCAGCTTTTGCAGGAGTATATTATGGGAGACAGTGTCAAAGGCTTTGTTGAAGTCTAGATAGACCATGTCTACAGCTTTCCCCTCATCCACCAGGGGGTCACCTGATCATAAAAGGAGATCAGGTTGGTCAGACAGGACCTGCCCCTCCTAAACCCATGCTGGCTGGGTCTGATCCCTTGTCCATCCTGAAGGTGCTTTGAAAACTGGAAAACATTCTTTTTGAAAGGGGAAAGTGTGGCTGTTGAAAGAACCTTTTAAATTCCTATTTAAGAAGCTATTTAATCTCTTTTTGTTCAGTTGTTGATTGCATTATTGGAAATAACTGCTTATTTTTGTTTTAAAGGGATGGTTAAAACAGATTACTCACTTTAGCATCTCATAAGCTTACTTCAGAATATATTGTGTTGTATACCTACAATGTTAGAAGGACTTTAAAATCACTAAATAAAGTAATTAATTTTGAATAGGTTGGAATAATGATTTCCTGAGTAACTGTATGCAATCATATGCATTATGATAGTATTAAAAAACAGACTCATGTTATAGGTTACATGTGAAGTCCTCTTTGAGTGGATATCTTTTTTATATTTCTTTATATTCAGTTGCCTCATGGGTGACCTCAGGCCTGACATACCTCATAAAACCCAGTCTTTATAATGAACATAGAATTATTAATTTTTGCCTTCTGTTTTCTGTGACATTCATTGCAGTAATACAAGAGTGTTTTGTAAATGAATTAATTGCTTACTGCAACAGTTCTGTGAGGGAAATAGAGTTTATTCGGGAAGAACAGGAGTTTCAACTTCTAGAGACACACTGATTTGGTGAGTTTTGATGAAGATGCAACAGGCAAATTTTTCAAAGTGCTTGGGAAGGCTTATTTAAAATTTTCCAGTGGATTTTTCCAATTAAATTCCTTTTTAACAGTATTGATTGAAATTAAACTTTGTCTTTGGGAAAGAAAAAAAAAAAAAGACTATCCTGACATTTCTCCAGGGTATTCTGATTCAGTTTTTAATTTTGCAATTACTTTGTTTCGAGGTATCTTTTTAAAGTTGTATTTGAATTGTTTTTAAATACCTTCATGGTATTAAAGCATAGTAATAAAGCAAAGTATAGATTTTTATAGTTTAAGTAACACAAAGCAGTCAAGGAGCAGAAAGCTCCATATTTACATTTTAATTGTTGCATGGGAATTTCTGTTCTTTTCCTTCTGCATGGTTGCAGTTCTTGCCCAGCTCTAAGAGTTTTAATTAGACAGCTTTAGTGACTGCTTGCTTTCTGTCTAGCACACTTTTTCGCAGTCCACTTATCATTCAGTAAACATTTTCCAGCTTCTGTTACAGTTCCAAGACACCTATGTGATTGTCTCATTCCCCACCCAAATCCAATTAATTCCTGGATTATTGTCTTGCAGTGCATTGAATGGGGCTGAGTCTTTTTGAAAAGACCGGATATGTAAGATTTTTGGGACTGCCAAAAAGGGAAGGGTTGTGAAGCAGTGGAACAGGCTGCCCAGGGAAGTGGTTGAGTCACCATTCCTGGAGGTGTTTAAAAGATGTATATATGAGGTTCTTAGGGACATGGTTCAGTGCTAGAGTTAGGTTATGGTTGGACTCAATGTTCTTAAAAGTCTCTTCCAAACAAAGTGATTCTATGATTCTATGTTGAATACATCCTTAAAGATCACAGTAAAGCACACGCATACTGACAGAGGCAAGCTAAGGTTACCAGGGAAATCTCAACTTAGATATTTCCTAAATTTGGGATGCTTAACTATGCAACCATACTGCTCTTCTGTACAGGTTGCATTGTAGAAAACCAACACAACCTGCACCTGCCATGAAAACCTTGCTTTCTCCCTTTTCAACCTCCATCTCAATGGCTTCTTGTTGAGCTACTTTGCCCATTGTCACGCTCCACAATACAGTCTTCACTCACTTGAATTCATATGGTAACTAAAACCAGTAGGGTACTGAGTGTGGGTGGCACAGGGTTGGTAGCAGAGGGCTGCAGGGGTGGTGTCAGTGAGAGGAGGCTGCAGCTGCTCTGTGCCAAAACCAGCTGATTCCAGCCGGCTCCACACCACAAGACACAACTGAGCCCACCAGCCGTGCTGGTGGTGCCTCTGGGAAAAGGTACTTAAGAAAGGGTAGAAAATGCTATATAGGCAAAGGAGGAGGAAAAATAGAGTGAGAAACAGCAGAAGGAACACAGAGGTCAGAGGAGGAAGAAATGTGTTTTCCCCTAGTGTTTTAATGTTTGCTTCATTACTCTTTTTGTTTCCCAATACCCAAATCAGTAATTAACTATTTATATTAATTGGCAATAAATTAAATTACCCAAAGTGGGGTCTATTTTGCCCATGACAGCAATTGGCAAAGTGATCTCCTTGCCTGCATCTTGACCCACAAGCTTTTTCCTATTCTTTCTGTTTTCTTTCCTGTCCTGCTGTGAGGAAGGAAGGGGGAAGCTAGCTGCCAGCCAGGGCCAACCTACCACAAGCATGTTACCTTTTATGTGAATGAACCACTAGCAGGGAAGAAATGTACTCCTTACACAAAGGATTTGCTACAGCTGTTTGGTCTCAACCCAATTGTAAGGTTTCACACCAATTATTTGACAGAATTATTAACAGAGAGTGGGAGATTTTGGGCTTGCCTGCAGGTGCCAGTGCAGTTTACGCCCAATGGAGTCTCAATTCCCCTGTCCTTGTCTCCTATGGCCTGTAGCATTTTTGACCTAGTACTTCTCTTCTTGCCTGACATCCTGTTTTTCCTTCTTTCCAATAGTTTCTGCACATATTCATTGCACCTGCCACACTTACTTCCATGTTTTTGCTCTGACCCACTTTCTACTCTTCTCCTTCCTGTTTCTGGTGTCTCATCTCCATTCTTCCTGTGCTCCTGCTCTTCTCGCTTCACTCCAGTTTGGCTCTTCATGCCCCTTGCTATGCAGATTCAGCAGCAAAGGCAATGAAAGAACAGGAAAGACAACCTGCAACAATTTTTGGAATTTTAAAAAGCAATGTCAGTAAAAGCCTCTCTCAGGCTTTGTGACTCTCTTATACATGGGTGAATAGCAGACAAATGATGATTTATCTGTCATACACAAAGATGTTTCTAATGGTCTGTATGAACTAAGAGAGGTCTATCATCAAACTTGGCTAGATTCTCATAGAGATGGTAAAATCACATCCCTGACAGCAAGGTGATCCTTCCATCAAATTTTGGTTCTGGTTCTAAAGCATAAAAACACAAGATATTTGTATTGAATGGCTCTGAGAATTTTATAGTGAATGAACAGTGTATTTACTCTGATGTTATTCTTGGAAATGGCTGAATTGTTTTGGTTGAAAATTCCACAAATTAAAAAAAAAAGGGGAGGGAGGGGCATAATAAAATAGCCACAACAATAACAACAGAAAAAAAACCCAAACCAAAATAAAACATATGGGTGATCATAACCTCATCTAAATTCTCATCATAGAAAACTTTGGTCTGAATGGGTGAAATTGTGCATAATTATAAGCAGCCCAACATGGAAAGTGTCCACTACCACATTTTGATCTCATATGAAGAGTGGATCACACTTTCAATACATGTCCTTAACTTTGATATACTTCTTAAATTGTTTGTGTTGGCAAAGCCTAGGCTGAGACAGCGATTCATACAGGCAGCTTTTCTATTAATGTGTATGACTATATTTTTCAATCTGAATATTTTTACCGTATCTCTGAGGTCTGGGAATCAGTGCATCCCCTATCATACTCATTAGTTACAACAGAGAAAAGCTATCATTGGAGCAGTATAATCTCTCTACACTTAATAAATGAAGACGTTTGCTTAAGCACTTGAACTTTATTACATTGTTGCCATAAGCAGGATAAAAAAATGAAATGTCACATGCAAAGACAATTTGGAACATAAAAAACCAATATTTAGAAAGAGTTGCTTAGAAAAGAGAGTAAGACATTGAGAAGGTGCAAATTTGTTCTGCTGAATTATGAAATTAACTATAGAAAATTGCGTTTATATATAAAAATCTTATATTATTTCAGAATACTTTTAAAATTCTTGTTATTAATCTCATTTTGAAGCTCTTGTTCATTTTTGCCTGGGAGAAAAAACTTGTTTCCTTAATGCATTTGACAGCCTGTGTGTATTTCCAGAATCTAGAATGATCTCCTTGGCTAGGAAGCCATCTAGCACTTGCCCTTAATCTTTTCCACAATTCATATTGGCCAAATGAGCAACAATTTCTAATAGTTTCACATCTAGTTGCCTCAAATTAGCTCCCTACACAAAATTAACCTGGTTTCAGATTTCTAAGTGGCCTTTAAGCATCCTTTGTAGGTGTTTAGGAATCTGACTTTAAGTATATCCTTTTTAAAGTATTGATCGTTACTTTCAATCTGAAACATAAAAATGAAATGTTTGAATTGTAAACATGCAGTATTTGGATAAGTTGAGAGTTTCCTACATCCCTGTTAAGTGGAGTTTTTCTTTTAAACTGGCAGTTACCAATATAAATAGTACTGAAATTTTGGCAGTAAGTGAATCTAATATCTATTTGTCAACTTCAGCTCCCAAAACTATACTTTAAAATACTTATTTTTAGAACTAACTGTCCTAATATGAAACTGCCAAGCAGGCAAATACAACAAAGACTAAAAGCTGAAAAATATATGCTTCAGGTAATATTTTCAGCAAACTATGCTAATGATCACAGCATAGTACTAGATTTTGATCTAGAATCTACTGAGTTAGTACTTACTGTTATCTCATGCCATGCATAAAGCCTGGGCAAAGATACACAAGATCTGGAGACCAAGCATCCCTCTTGACAGGAACAAGTTTCCAGTGGAGATAAGGTAAATGGAGAATTCAATTATTTTTAGATAACCATCCTCTCACAGAAGTGTTTATATCATAGTGAGAATGATGGTTACAACAAGTAATTTCCTTCCTGCTCTGTCTCCCCATGGAAATATATAACTCAGTTTTGAATATGGTAGGACACAGATATAATCAACCAAAAATAAGAATAATAGAATAAAGAAAACGAAATCCCTGTGTCATATAGTTTAATTTGAAAATGGGAAGTAGGCCACAAAGGACGTCATTTTTGCTATTAAGATCTTAGGGAGAAAAAAAAAAGTAAAGCAATACTTTGAAAAAAACAAACAAACAAAACAACAAAAAGCCAACAGCAACAAAAAAACCCTACCTGCTTTCTAATTCTGTTAGACCGAACAAGTAAAAATTAGCTTTTAAATATTTTACTTTATGTATAAAGTATATACACCAAAAGTTGAATACATCTTCTTAAGCATGTAATGTCTTCCTAGCTTTAGAGTCATGACATTTTGAGTTTGAAAGAAGATTACCCTAGTTATTAATGGGAAAGAGAACAGAACAGACTGAAACTCAGAATGTTCATCCTATGTACATGTACAATGAGGACTTAGTTTTTACTATTTCTATGAGCAAGAATGCTTGAACAAACAAAACCATAGTGTGTACATACCATGGCACCATTTTTAGGGCTCCCACACAATGGTTGATTTCTCAGAGAAAATCACAGCTTTTCCCCAAACACTCTGCCGGTTCTATTTAGGAATTGTGAGGTCTGGGATGAGGGCAGGCAGAGCTTACAAAAACCTTGGGGGCTGACTAAAGATGTTTTGGCCTCAGTTATTGCCATGGATCTTTGGAGAGTTTGACAAATCAGGGCAATCACTGAATCTTATATTTGTTCCCCACTTTCCTGTTGTTTTTCAGAGAGGCTCTGGCTAAACATTTGCTGAGGATAAGTTCTCTCCACAAACTTCACAGCCTATACAAACACTGTCAGCTAAGGCCTTGACATTTAAGGAAGGGATGCTGTGTAGCCAACTGACGACATCTAAACCTGCCCTGGGAATTCTACCACACCCCGGAGCCTGGAAAAAAATGTAGCATTTCTCAGGTTGCAGGTGTAAATTTGGTTTATTTTATCAAGCTAAAGCTTAAAACATAGAATCATAGACTCATTTCAGTTGGAAAAGACCCTCAGGATTATCAAGTCCAACCATAACCTAACTTTAGCACTAAACCATGTCCCTAAGAACCTCATCTAAATGCGTTTTAAACACCTCCAGAGATGGTGATTCCACCACTTCCCTGGGCAGACTTTTCCGATGCCTGACAATCCTTTCCATGAAGACTTTTTTCCTAATGTCCAATCTAAACCTCCCCTGGCACAACTTGAGGCCATTTCCTTTTGTTCTATCACTTACTACTTGGGAGAAGAGGCCAACACCCTCCATGCTACAACCTCCTTTCAGGTAGTTGTACAGAGTGATAAGGTCTTACCTCAGCCTACTTTTCTCATGGCTGAACAGCCCCAGTCCCCTCAACTGCTCCTCATAAGACTTGTGCTCCAGGCCCCTCACCAGCTTCGTTGCCCTCCTCTTCACTCTCTCTAGTACTTCAATGACCTTCTTATGATGAGGGGCCCAAAACTGAACACAGTATTCAAGGTGCGGTCTCACAAGTGCCGAGTACAGGGGACAATCACTTCTCTAGTCCTGCTGGCCACACTATTCCTGATAAAAGCCAGGATGCTGTTGGCCTTTTTGGCCACCTGGGCACACTGCTGGGTCATATTCAGCTGACTGTCATTCAACACGCCCAGATCACTCTCTGCCAGGTAGCTTTCCAGCCACTCTTCTCTGAGCCTGTAGTGTTGCCTGGGCTTGTTATGACCCAAGTGCAGGACCCGGCATTTGGTCTTGTTAAACTTCATACAGTTGGCCTCAGTCCAACGATCCAGCTGGTCCAGAACCCTCTGTATGGCCATCCTACCCTCCAGCAGATCAACACTCCCACCCAATTTGGTGTCATCTGCAAACTTACTCAATACCTTCATCCAGATCATTGATAAAGAGATTAAACAGAACTGGCCCCAGTACTGAGCCCTGGGAGACACCACTCATGACCGGCTGCCAACTGGATTTGGCTCCATTGACCACAACTCTTTGGGCCTGGCCCTCCAGCCAGTTCTTTATTCATTGCAGAATATACCCATCCAGGCCACGAGCTGCCAACTTCTCCAGGAGAATGCTGTGGGATACAGTGTCAAAGGCCTTACAGAAGTCTGAGTACACAACATTCACAGCCTTTCCCTCATCTACTAGTTGGGTCACCTTGTCATAGAAGGAGATCAGGTTGGTCAAACAGGACCTGCCTTTCATAAACCCATGTTGACTGGACCTGATAATACGGTTCTCTTGAATGTGCCATGTGATATCACTCAGTATCATCTGCTCCATGACCTCACCCAGCACTGAGGTAAGACTGACAGGTCTGTAGTTCCCCAGATCGTCCTTCCGGCCCTTCTTGTAGATGGGTGTCACGTTTGCCAACTTCCAGTCAACCAGGACTTCCCCAGTTAGCTAAGATTGCTGACCGAAAATGGAAAGTGGTTTAGTGATCACCTCCACCAGCTCCCTCAGACCCTTTGGATGGATCCCATCTGGCCCAATAGACTTGTGCATGTCCAAGTGGTGTAGCAGGTTTCTAACCATTTCCCCTTGGATTAATGGGGCTTCATTCTGCTCCCCATCCCTTTCTTCTGTCTCAGGGGGCTGGGTACCTGGAGCACAACTGTTCTGACTATTAAAGACTGAGGCAAAGAAGGCATTTAATACCTTAGCCTTTCCCTCATCTTCTGTCACTATATTTCCCTCTGCATCCATCAGGGGATGGAGATTCTCCTTAACCCTCCTCTTGTTGCTAATATATTTATAGAAACATTTCTTATTGCCTTTCACAGCAGTAGCCAGGTTCAGCTCTAGTTCATCTTTGGCCCTCCTATTTTTCTCCCTGCACAACCTCACAGAATTCTTGTATTCCTCTTGAGTGGCCTGCCCCTCCTTCCAAAGGTTATAAATTCTCTTTTTATTCCTATGTTCCAGACACAGCTCTCTATTCAGCCAGGCCGGCCTTCTTCCTTGCTGGCTTGCCTTCCGGCACATGGGGATGGTCTGCTCCTGAACCTCTAAGATTACCTTCTTGAAGAGAGACCAGCCTTCCTGGACTCCTTTGTCCTTCAGGACTGCCTCCCAAGGGACTCTGCCAACCAGCCTTCTGAAGAGGTCAAAGTCTGCCCTTCAGAAGTCCAAAGTGGCAGTTCTGCTGACCACCCTCCTAACTTCTCCAAGGATAGTGAACTCAATCATTTCATGATCACTATACCCAAGGCAATCTCCAACTGACACATTTCCCATGAGTCCTTTTCTGTTAACAAAAAACAGATCCATTGGGGTTCCATCCCTGGTAGGCTCACTAACCAGCTGTGTCAGGAAGTTGTCTTCCATGCACTGAAGGAACCTCCTAGACTGCTTCCTCTCTGCTGCGTTGTATTTCCAGCAGACATCTGGTAGGTTGAAGTCCCCCATAAGAACAAGGGCTAGTGATCAGGAGACTTCTCCCAGCTGCCTGCAAAATATTTCATCTGCCTCTTCATCCTGGTTGGGTGGTCTGTAACAGACCCCAACCAGGATGTCCGCCTTGTTGCCCTTCCCCTTGATTCTCACCCATAGACACTCAACCCTATAATTACCCTCTTCAAATTCCACACAGTCAAAACCTTTCCTAACACACATGGCTACCCCATCTCTTCTCCTTCCTTGCCTATCCCTTCTGAAGAGTTTATAGCCATCCACTGCAGTGCTCCAGTTATGAGAGTCATCGCACCATGTTTCACAGTTTTTCTGCCTCACAAGGGCTTCCAGTTCCTCCTGCTTGTTGCCCATGCTGCGTGCATTTGTATAGATGCACTTCAGCTGAGCCATTGATTCCAGACCAAAGGGCCCCGTTAGCACTACCCTCAGATGCCAGCCTGTCACCCTTGGATGTGTCTCTGCCACACCTGGTTTCCTCCCCCTTCAAAGCTAGTTTGAAGCCCTCTCAATAGTTCCTGCTAACTCCTGCTCCAGGATCTTTTTCCCTTTTGAGACAGGTCCATCCCATTTGTTGCTAGCAGATCAGGTGCTATGTAAGCCGGCCCATGATTTGGAAACTCTGAACACAGTGAGCGGAATACACCACAGGATGCAGCCATGGAGGTCTAGATTATATTTAGCAGTCCATAGCTGACTATGTGTCACGGTTTGATTGCAGGGGGAAAATAAACTGTGGCAGATGCTTTGTTAACCCCCTCTTCTTCCCCCCAGCCCCCTTAGCCCTCCCTCCCCACTAAATACAGGCGACTGGAAGGCAAAGAAGGACAGAGAGAGAGAGAGTTGGAAAAAATTAAAAGTGTTTTACTAATGCTGCTTAATAAAACAGATAAAATAATACAAAATATACAAAACTGATCTTGAAAATCCTGGCAAAGAACTGCTCCGGCAGCAGCAGCAGGCACCCGGAAGTCCTGGGCTGGTCTCTGCAGCAAACTGGAACTGGATTCAGTCTGTCACTAGGCCTCAGTTCACAGGGACAACTCGCAGGGTCCTTCCCAAATGCCGGCCATAATCAAAGAGCGAAAAAAGGGACGAGATCCTTGTGATCTCCCACTTTTATATAAAGTATCACGTGAATGGGATGGAATATTTAATTGGTCAGTTTTAGTCACCTGTTCAGTTCCCTCCTTCTTGCCCCTCTCACTTACGGGACGTGCATCCTTATTAGTGACCTTGCATTCCATTGCTATGTCTACCAAAACATGTATCCTACTTTAGAAAAGTTCAGTTACTAAGAAGACTTTAGCTGAAAGGAAAATTCACTAAAAGAGAAACTTGTCTTGTTTTTAAAAAAAACAGGACACTATGCCTTCCAGCAAGATCATGACACTGGCTACATAAACACAGCACAGGAAGGGTCTCAAGAGCTCTTCTCCCTGCTGAGGCGATTAGGGACAACGCATACTGGGATGCAGACAGAGATGCATGTACAGTCAGAGATCTTGTTCAGGAAGGAGCGCAGAGCCGGGTCAAGCAGAGAGCTGAGCCAGGCTGAGACCCTCTCTTTATTAGCCACTGACAATTAATAGGATTTACAGATAGGGGCCTGGACTAAGATGTTACATGTTTTTCCAGTAATTGTTATTAAAAACACACCACACTCATGTTATCTTTGTTTCAGTTATGTTCCCACTCATTCACAGACCAGGCCCAAGGACATTCACACATCACATACACTTGGGGGCGGTTATCCGGCCTGAGATACCATTCTTGCAAGTCTGGGCTATAACTTTTTATAATTATGAGAAACTCACTTCAAAATAATCTGTCCAAGGCCCTTTATATATTATTATGTTAGTATTATGCCTTTGACCATCCAGATGGTCATGTTAGTGTTGCTCTTCCTTTATCATACAGGTGGCTGGAACCACACATCTTGCTTTCTCACATTTTACTTTCCAACATTTCCCCCTTTTTTGTTTTAAACATCAGGTTCTCAATGAGCACAGTAAGGACCCGGCTTTGTTCTTCTTTGCATTCTGTATCATTCTCCAGATTATTTGAAGGACTACAAGAAAAAACATCACACAAGCATATCCAGTTCCCACAGAAACCCATATATGCAGATTGAGAGCTGAAAATGAAGTTTTAGGATCTAATCACTTTATGCTATTAGATAATGTTAGCCATTTTGTCTTACAGTCCTAATTCTTACAAACTGTGTAATTATTTTGCAGGGTACTGGCTAAATCCTAAATCAGGCCTTGCACATTAGCTAAGACTGTTATTTTACTTCATATCACTCATAAACACCATAATTCAATTTCAGTGGTGTTGAGGGTTAGATTGCGGGGTGACAATAAAACCCTGGCAGATGTATTTTTAGCCTCCTCTCCCCCCCACTTCCCCATTTTGCCCCTCCCTCTCCCCCCTTCCCAGTAAGGACAGGTGATCGGGAGGGAAAGAAGGACAGAGAGAAGAGAGTTGGAAAAATTAAAAAGGTTTTACTAACGCTACTAATAAGAATAGAGAAAATAATACAAAATATACAAAAGCAATCTTGAAAGTCTCAGCAACTGCAGAGCCAGCATCCGAAGTCCTGGATTGGACTCTGCAGCCAACCGGAGCTGGATTCAGTCTCTCACTAGGCCTCAGTTCGCAGGGACAACTAGCAAGGTCCTCTCCTAATGTCGGTCATAAGCAGAAGGGAAAAGGAAAAGAGGGACAAGATCCTCCTGATCTCCCACTTTATATGACGTATTCACGTGAATGGAATGTTATACATAGTTGGTCAGTTTCTTGGTCACCGGTTTCTCGTTGCCCCTCTCACGAGATGTTCATCCGTGCTTATCAATAAGTTTGCATTCCATTGCTAGGTTTACCAAAACATGTATCTGGTTCTCCAGGAAAATGCAGCTAATATGAAGGCTTTAGCTGCCAGGCAAAATTCACTAAAAGAGAAACTTGTTTTTTAACAATACCAGGACAAATGGTATTAGACATATTTAGCACTCCGATAACAGAAAATACACATTCAGATATCAGCTAAGGAGATTATTTAAATACAATATCATAAGAATAATGAGGATCCACAACGTGCATGTAGTCACTCACAAGAAACAAAACTAGAAGCCTTTTACTTCAGGGTACTCACAAGAAATAGTCACTCACTCAAATAAAGAAGTGAGGTGTCATTAATCCCAGGAAGTTTCCTTAGATGGTGTTCCTGTCTAAGGAAAGCACTCCAGTTTACAGACCAGCAGCTCTGAGAAGACCACTCAAAGGGGGTCTTCGGCGTTTCATTGTTTGGCCAGATGTGGCTGTGGGCATTACAACATAATCCAGAAGCTTCTCAGCTAGTCTGGGCACCTCCTTTGTTAAGGACCCTGTCAACTGACTGAAGGTCCCACCCCTCCTGACCCACCAGTTGGTAGAGGTGAATCTGATTGACAACACCTTGGTACCATTCTAGGTGTATATATGTGGGGACAGGCACAGTGGGGCACAGAAGGTACTAAAGAGCCATCAATCTCCTCATTGAAAGCTCCAGATTTCAGGGGAATGTGTACTGCCTCACAATCCAGCCTGTGACCACAGTCATCTGACAAACTACTCTGGAGTGGTGGTGCAGTCACCCCTTGTCTCCAAAGTCAAAAGGGGGCATTCTGTTGGTGAGTTCGAATGCCCACTGTGGATCATCATACCTAATGTGTCATTTATGTGTCATTTTCCTGTTATACATTATCATTACAAATCAACCTACAATAGAACAGAATAATACAAATTACAGCAATTACAGTTATTAACAAATATTGGAGAAAGTTGGTTAGCCATACTAATAAGGAAAACAAATGCATTGAAATTTTTTTCACCAGTTAGTCCCTAGTCCAAATAATGTAAATCTGTATCATTCTGATATGCTAGTGACTCTTCCTTTGGTCTCTTCTGTTTCTTTGTTGCCCTCTGCTGCAGGGACAGATGCTGCATCTTTGGTACTGAGTCCTGCATCATGTTTGTCCAACTCATAGAAAGGTTTAACATAGTTCGCAGGAAACCACTTTGGTCCTGTTGGAAGAAGAACACAAGCATACCCCCTCCCCCAGGTGATTAGTTCTACAGGCCCTTGCCACTGACTGTTGTGCAGGGGATCCCGGTATAAAACCTTTGGTCTCTGAGACAGTGAATCTGGAACACGGAAATGTTTTTCCACTGCTGTGATAGAGGAGGGAGGCACTGTACAAATCAAAAAATTTAAAGCATATATTGCATTGTCTAATTGTTCCTGAGGCATCATATTCCCCCTTTTTGGTTTTAATAACATCTGTTTCAGTGTGGAATGTACTCGTTCAATGACAGTCTGTCCAGTGGGAGAATGTGAAATACCTGTGACATGCGAAATACCCCATTGCTGTAAAAAATATTGCGTGGATCTAGCAGTGTATCCAGGACCGTTGTCAGTTTTAATCTGTTGTGGCACTCCCAGCATAGCAAAATAGTGGGTCCAGTGACACTGAACATCTCTGCTTTACTCACTTGTATGCGCAGATGCACAAAGCATACCTGAAACATATACATATTTCAAACGGCCAAAGGATGAAACGTGTAACATCAGACTGCCAAATGTCATTAGCTGAGAGTCCGTGAGGGATAACTCCAAGGGAGGGCGAGCTTGTAATCACGCCTTGACATTCCGGGCAAGAGCGCACTATGTCTCTCACTTGCTCGAGAGTGAGACCAAACATCTTTTTTAAGGCAGCAGCATTCTGATGGAAGAAAGCATGTGAAACCCTGGCAGACTGGAAACAGCCTGTAGCTACAGTATAAGAATCTGCAACTGTGGAGGGGTTTCTGTTAGACGGAGATTGATTACTGAACTAGCCAGGCCTAAAGGAATTTCAAGGTCAACTTGGAAAGCTGAAAACAGGACCTGCTGTGGGAGAGAATCAGTTCTACAATAACAAGGCCTCAACATGACGTAAATCAATGGACCTATCAGCAGTGAGACTTCGGTGCGTGGACAGCTCGTGAACATAGATGCTTGGAGCGTGGACGCGCGATCAGAGAATAGTTGCATATATAAGGAGGCTTGTTTCTGTAACAAATGGCTTTGCGTGATTCACATTGAATCGGAATGCTGAGTCCGTTATCACTCCAACCAATGGTGACCCTGACATGATACTCTGAACGGCGTATCAGTACGATTGGGGAAAAGCCTGGAGTGGCCCAGCTGGAGGCGGATCAGCTGGACTGAGAACCGGGTGGAGGCGTATGGACGTTCCGCAGACAATTTTGTCGAAGAAATCACCGGAAAAGGTGAGCAGCTGGGGCAGGAGGAGGGAAGAGTGAAGCTCCTCCTGATATTTTCTCTGTGAGAGAACTTAAATATGAAGAAAGTAACATACGTAGACTGTTAGTTTGGTGTAGAACTAACGGCTACCTGGCAGAAACCAAGAAGGCTTTTAAACTTGAACTTTGGGACGATATAGGGCAGAAATTATGGGATATGGTCAGCAATGGAGATAAAGAAGCTAAATCATTAGTAACTACATGGAAGCTTATAATTACCACCTTAAAAGATCTTAAGCCTGAATGCTCTGTTGCTGCTGGAATTTTTGTAGCGTTCCAGCCTGATAAGAATCCTGAAAATCGCTGTGAAGTTTACCCAGTTTGTGTCTTTGATACCTTCCCTACTCCAGCCCCTGCTGTGCCTTCAGCACCCCCGAGGGTTCAGCAGTCCGGGGCAGGGGGAGGAAAAATGCCGAGCGGGTGTCCTGCTACACTATTACCCAACTCTGATGAGAATAGCAAGGATTGGAGTCACACAACTTGCCTAAAGAACCTGTGAAAGCTGAGAATGCTAAACTCATAAACAAGTGTACTATCAGTCCTTTTACCAATTTGTATCCGCCTTTACCAGCTTTTAACCCTCCAGCTTCCATGAGAGAGCAGAAGGAGTCGCCGGATAAGAACTGGGCAAAAGAACTGCGTGAAGGATTAGATCAGCTAACAGTGAGTGAATCCAGTAGTCGGCAATGTGATGATGCTGTTCACGACGGGAAAGGGGATGCACCTGGGGACTCAGGTTATACTAATAATTATGATGCTAGAAACTATTGGCGAGAATGTGCACTGTTCTGAACGCCCCTGTTACTAATGTTTCTCCAGCACCATTCTAGTCCACATTATCTGATGACTTGGATGAGAATGGGGGTTTGCAGCATTTTCTTCAAAAGTTAACAGGAAAAGGAGTATGTGTACATGTTGCCCTGTGATCAGATAAAAACCATGAAAGACTCAAGCAAAATTAGACCTATGCAATGTAACAGCTATAGATCATTTAGGTCAGAAAGATGGGGATCCGTTGAAAGCGGCGGGTATCCCCCAGCTCTTGGAAGAGACACTAATTGGCGCACCGCAATTACAGGTGTGATTAGTTTCTGAAATCCTGAGGCAGTCAGCAGACCTTGCTTATTAAGCTATGATAAAGATGCCTGAAACCAACAAAGCAGCCAAATCATTTCCAACTATTAATCAGGGTCCCAATGAGAATTACATGCAATTTATTGACCATCTTCAAGAGACCATCAATAAGCAGGTTGAAA
The DNA here is from genome assembly GCF_037038585.1 of Patagioenas fasciata. Taxonomy (NCBI): domain Eukaryota; kingdom Metazoa; phylum Chordata; class Aves; order Columbiformes; family Columbidae; genus Patagioenas; species Patagioenas fasciata. The sequence goes on from NC_092559.1 coordinate 28,904,042, forward strand.
ACTTAGAAGTTAAGGAAGCACTGGTGTTGAAATTAGCAGTAGAGAATGCTAATGTTTGCTATCAGCATGTTATTTGCGAGTTTTACAGTACATATTATGTGCTCCTGTGTATTGCCTCTCTGAAAATCAAGCAGCTTGTCAGGAATGTGAGTTAATTGTTTTACTAGTTGTTTTTAAGTGCGCCACAAAACCTTCTCCCCGCTTTTCCCACTCATGCTGCAAGCAGCCCTCTGCTTCCCCCCTCACTCCTCTTCTCAAGGTTTTTACTTGCAAGATGGGATCAGGAATGATCGTTTTCAGTTGTGTTCCTAAGAAATCAGTATTGGGAGGTGTTTTAAAACATAGGAAAGCACTCTGACAATAAATCATTAAATCTTTTCAGACAGTTTTACAGGCAGGGCGATTTGAACTTCAACAAGCTGAGAGAGACTTAACTGATAACACACAGGTCAGAAAACTTGTTAAAGTCTGCAAGATGCTTTCCTTATTAACCTGTTTTCTTTGTGGGTATCTGTTTAAGCATGTTGCAATTTTAGTAGGTCTTTGTTATATTGTACTATAAGTTCACAGTCTGTTAAATCATGAGAATCCATGGACTCAAAAAGTGCGTTTTGTGATAATACAGAAGATCGTGAGTCATTTAGTTCATTACTGCGTGAATGTGATGGTAAAATTTTGAGTGTAGTAGCTGTTATTTCTCTTTCTAGCACGCTAGCTTTATTTCGGTATCCAGACTTGCGCAACTCTGTGATAGGCTCTGTCTCATCTCAATGTGCTGGATTTGGCTCTTTTGTATGCACACCAAGTAAAGAATCCTGATTTTGGGATAACAGTTGTAGCGCACCAGATGAGACACTAATAAAAGCCTTGCCCGATCCAGCTTGCTGCGGCAGCGGGGGTGCAGGTGCCGATGGGGCTCCAGCGCGCACTGACCTGTTTTGTCAGGGAGACCCAGTGGTGCCTCCACCTGGCTGAGCAGTAAGCAGTTCAAAGGTGCAATGCAAAAATTGAGAGATTGTCTTAAATTAGTGTAACTGTGATCCACCTGCATATTTGAACTTGGTATTTGGTTTTCATATCTGAGCTCAGTATTTTAATTTGCATATTTGTATTTGGTACCAAACAAATTTTGTTTGGGGAGATAATTACAAAATGGGAACCCGTTCCACTGCTAAAATGTCACTGCTGAAATTCCAAATTGCTCCCCCTTAGGATGCATCCTTGCGCATTAGAGTAATTGCTTATATTGTCATCTAGTAATTTTGAGACCAGAAAATAATTTAAAATGTTAAACTCTGCTTTGCACTGAAAAAAAAAAAAAAAGAAACAAACAAACACCTAAATGCTATGAGGGATGTGAACTTGGTATTTTATGAAGTTGTATTTAAAAGTTGCTGGAATGTGAACTGATTTGGATCTAGGAAAATGGAATAATGGATTGATGTTTAATATACTGTATTTGACATCTGTAAATTGTGGAAGGTAAATGGGGCTGAGGAATGTAACAACTGTTGAGCTAATTGGAATGGTATATAAAACTCAGCTCATTGTAACCGAGGAGTTTGCCAGAGCCTCCCACTTCGTACCAGCAGTTACGCCAGCTGCGTGGCCTTGGCTATATCTGAACTGCAGCAAGAAGAGAAAGAAGAAAAAAAAAATGGAAAAACCTGGTTGCCCGCTGCTAAGTGGAGAAAGGGGGGCTTTATTCCCCCTGCTCTGTCTTTTTTTTTCCTGGAGTATTGTCATCCATCCTTGTTGTGGCACTGTGTTGCTTTCTCAGCTTTGAATCAGGGGTTGCTGGTGATGTTTCTTTTTCCTTCTGTCTTGTTCCTAGGTTTTGGCACATCTGGGGAAAGAGCTCATAATTTTACCTCCTTGCTGAAGTCAGTCTTTTCATACTGGTCAGCTTTTGGAGGTCAGAGTGCTCAATGCTTCTCTGGGTCAGACTGGTACTGATTTGGGTGTGGAGTGCAGCCAGGTTGGTTTAATGTGGAGTTCGAACCGATCTGTTTTCATGCTGGGCTGGATGTCTTGTCATCCCAGATGGGGGCGAGAGGGAGGTTTTATTCTCCCTCCAAGCAATGCTATTGCTAGAGAACTGTAATACTGCATCAAGGAGTCTGAGGGATGAAATTTAAAGGCATTGCCAGTGGGTCCATAGTTCTAATGAAGCTGGGAAATTAAACAAATTTTTTTTTTTTTTAATACACTTATTCTGTGGTAACTGGTTGTAAGAGACTTCTTAGTAAATTCACCATGCTAGTTTTTGAGATCATGGAAGAGAATGAAAGAGAGGCTGTTTTTTGAAATCAATAGAATGCCAAATTTGGAACAAAGTTTTAATACATGAATTCTTGTATTTGCCATAAAGCTCTATACCTCTCTTGGGTCAGGATTTGTTAAGTAAATTGTAAGCTCAAATAACGTTTTCTGAGAACTCTGTTTAGTTGCATGTCCCACAAGAAGCTGCTTGTATGGCGCAGATCTGCTTGCTGCAAGTGAGAAATCTCCAAGGAAATTTCAAATGCTGTATTTCCACTAGTATTAACAGCCAATGTTTCGATAAAGCAAATACTACACTGATAGATCTGAAACAGGACTTCGATCCGGTAAGGGAAAACAATATCCAATAAAGATGACAGCCAAAATGGAGTTAGAAACTTTGAGGAATAAATTTATGAAAACCTTACAGGCTGACTGCATTCGATTGGACTTGCAGATTTGTCTATTTATAGCTACAACATAGAAACAACCTGTGGCTAGTATGAGACAGTATGATGAGATTGCTAACAGGCTGATATATCAATTGTCACTCTGATCAAGAAAATGCAGGGAATGAATTTAAGTCTTAATAGGCCATGATCCTTTTGTCATATATGTACCAGTTGTGAAATATAATTATGATTTTTTTTTTATTTGTAATCTATGTCTTTGTAAATTGCACTAGCTGATTTTCTTAACAGCACGGCTTTTGGCATGCATAAATGTAAATTTTTGCAGAACCTGCAAGTCTTTAACATCAGGTCATAGGCCATATTTGTATTTGGTCTGATCCTACATACTTGCACAGTTTTTGTTGATGGTTCTGGGAAGTCTCATAAAGCTGTAGTAGTTTGGTGTGAAGATAACGATTGGCATCATTCTGTAAAAACTATTGAAGGTTCAACCCAATTAGCAGAACTTGGCACAGCTTTACATTACTTAGAGCTTTTTAAGGAGGAACCTCTAAATTTGATTTGTGATTTTGAGTACGTAGTCAAGATGCAATGCACGTATGTGATTCCAAACTTTCTTTCTTTGTTGGTTTTAAAAAAAAGGGGGGGAAAGTAGGGGAAACACCACAAAACCAGTTGTCAAAACCATTGTATGTGATGAAATACTTTGCAAGTATGACCCAAAACCGTGCTAAATCAGAAAGAACCTACATTAGTTATGGTCAAATCACTAGTCAGTGGAAAAAGCCACATCAATTGATAACCTGGGGAAAAGGTTATGTTTGTGTCATTACAGGCCAAGAACTGAAGTGGATTCCCACGAAATGGGTCAAGCCATGGCTGAACAAAGACAACAAAGATTCAGTGGATGCAGCTGGACAGGAGGGAGATAAGTTGTGAGGACTGTTTCAGATGTAAACCATGGATCCTAATTCAGTGTTATAGATGCTCACAGACCTGGTGGTCTAGAAGCCTATTAGCAAGCAGGTGCTGTACCTTCTGTGGAGAATGGCAATTTGAACAATCAGCAGGAGAGCCAAAAGGGTGATATTATACTTAAATAGTCAATGCAAAAATGAGGTAAAATTATGAGACATTCCTACAAAATCCACAAAACACGCAGTTACAAATATTCTACTTTTAACATTAGGATTAGGGACAGTCAGCATGGCTTTACCAAGGGTAAGTCATGCTTGACCAACCTCATAGCCTTTTATGAGAATGTAACAAGGTGGATGGATGATGGCAGAGCGGTGGATGTGGTCTACCTTGACTTCAGTAAAGCCTTTGACACAGTCCCTCACAGCATCCTCACAGCTAAATTGAGGAGGTGTGGTCTAGACAATAGAGTAGTGAGGTGGGTTGGAAACCGGCTTAAAGAGAGAAGCCAGAGAGTGGTGGTCAATGGTGCGGAGTCCAGTTGGAGGCCAGTATCTAGTGGAGTGCCTCAGGGGTCAGTACTGGGGCCAATATTATTCAATATATTCATTAATTATTTAGACGAGGGAATTGAGTGTACTATCAGCAAGTTTGCTGATGACACTAAACTGGGAGGAGTGGCTGACACGCCAAAAGGCTGTGCTGCCATCCAGCGGGACCTGGACAGGCTGGAGAGTTGGGCGGGGGATAACCTGATGGAATTTAACAAGGGAAAGTGTAGAGTCCTGCATCTGGGCAGGAACAATCCCAAGTTCCAGTATAGGTTGGGGAATGACCTATTAGAGAGCAGTGTAGGGGAAAGGGACCTGGGGGTCCTGGTGGACAACAGGATGACCATGAGCCAGCACTGTGCCCTTGTGGCCAGGAAGGCTAATGGCATCCTTGGGTGTATTACAAGGGGGGTGGTCAGTAGATCGAGAGAGGTCCTCCTTCCCCTCTACTCCACCCTGTTGAGACCCCATCTGGAATATTGTGTCCATTTCTGGGCCCCTCAGTTCAAGAAGGACAGGGAACTGCTGGAGAGGGTCCAGCGTAGGGCTACAAAGATGATTAAGGGAGTGGAGCACCTCCCTTATGAAGAAAGGCTGAGGGAGTTGGGTCTCTTTAGTTTGGAGAAGAGGAGACTGAGGGGTGACCTTATTAATGTTTATAAATATATAAAGGGTGAGTGCCACGAGGATGGAGCCAGGCTCTTCTCAGTGGCAAACAATGATAGGACAAGGGGCAATGGGATCAAGCTGGAACACAAGCGGTTCCACTTAAATTTGAGAAAGAACTTCTTCTCAGTGAGGGTAACAGAGCACTGGAACAGGCTGCCCAGGGAGGTTGTGGAGTCTCCTTCCCTGGAGACATTCAAAGCCCGCCTGGAGACATTCCTGTGCGACCTCACCTAGGCGTTCCTGCTCCAGCAGGGCGATTGGACTAGATGATCTTTTGAGGTCCCTTCCAATCCCAAACATACTGTGATACTGTGATACTGTGATACTGTGATTATGGTTGTGTTGTATTAACTTGTTTGATTGTTCTGAATCTATTAATAAGTGGTTTAGGCAAACTAGAACAGTACATTAATAAGATTGCCATGGTAAAGTTAAGGTTTGACATTGTCCTGGTTTTGTTAAAAAACAAGTTTCTCTTTTAGTGAATTTTTGCCTGTCAGCTAAAGCCTTCACGTTAGCTGCATTTTCCTGGAGAACCCAACACATGTTTTGGTTAAACCTAGCAATGGAATGCAAACTTATTGATAAGCACGGATGGACATCTCGCGAGAGGGACAACGAGAAACTGATGTCCGAGAGACTGACCAACGGTGTATAACATTCCATTCACGTGAATACTTCATATAAAAGTGGGAGATCACGAGGATCTCGTCCCTTTTTGCCTTTTTCCCTTTTTTTTCCTCATGGCTGACATTAGGAGAGGACCTTGCTGGTCATCCCTGCGAACTGACGCCTAGTGAGAGACTGAATCCAGCTCCGGTTGGCTACAGAGTCTAATCCAGGACTTTGGGTGCTGGCTCTGCAGTTGCTGAGACTTTCAAGATTGGTTTTGTATATTTTGTATTATTTTCTCTATTCTTATCAGTAGCGTTAGTAAAACATCTTTAACTTTTCCAACTCTCTTCTCTCTGTCCTTCTTTCCCTCCCGATCGCCTGTCCTGAGTGGGAAGGGGGGAGAGGGAGGGGCAAAAGGGGGAAGTGGGGGGGAGAGGAGGTTAACAATACATCTGCCAGGGTTTGATTGTCACCCCGCAATCTTAACCCTCGACAGATAATTGGCGCCCAACGTGGGGCAAGAGAAAGGGGTAAATTTGGAGATTTTTGGCTTTTCTACTGCTCTGACATACCTTTCAATTTTCTTGGCACGGTGCCAACTCATAGAGTTGTGATACTCGCGCGTCTGTTTGCTTCAGATATTATTTAGTGGTATTAAGGCAAAGTGAATTACATTGATTTAAAGATGTTATGGCAAAAGTTGTATCAGTTATTTTCTACATTGTGCTCGCTGATCCCATATCTGTGTTGGTGTTTCTTTCTGAATCGAAGTATTCATTATATAACAACAAGAAACTGGACAGCGGTCATGATGATTCTGTGTGGTTTGGCATTGGTTTATTTCATTATACTGCAGCTGCTAATGAATTTCTACTCGATTTTGCTTTACCTTGAAAAACCTCCAGGAGAGATTAAAGAGCAGAATGGCTCTATATTTGCTAATTGGTCAAGCGAATCTTTAGAAAGGCTGACTAACAATACTTTTGTGATTTCACTAGGACAGTTTGCAAATGTTTTAGAGAACTTTGAATATCCTTGGAGCTTTGATAGAACTGTGATGGTGTTATCTGGTTTGCTGAATGTGTGTCAGTTTGTGTTACTGTTAAGAGAAATGAGGTTCAATAGGAGGTTTGCGTCTCTTCTTAGTCCTGAGATTTGCAGTGCGTCTTCGGAAGCTTTAGCAAAAAGCACTCCTAGCCGCTCGAGAAAAGGCAAAACAGCCAAAGCTGCTGCTGCAGCCACTGCCCCCCCAGCCGCGGCTTCACAGGCTGAAGATACAGCTCCTCCGCAGAGCTCCTCTGCCAAGGTCGCTGCAGATAACGTTACTTCTCCAGCCTCAAAGGCTAACAAGGCAGCCCCCACGTCTTGACACACTGGGCACTGTTGCTGCTGTAACCACAGCAAACACTGTGACAGTCATTCAGACTCTGAAAATGAATCAAATGATGGTGAACCCATATCAGCATCAGTTGCTGGTTGTAAGAAAGTCACTAGAAAGACTACCCGTGCAGCAGGTGATGGCACAGGGCCAACATCAACCCAAGAGGCATCATCATCAGGACAGGGTGGAGATGAAGTGACCACCACTCGGTCCTTTTCTCCAGGTGAGCTGAGAGATCTGCGAAAAGACTTTAGTCGTCGTGAAGGCGAGAATATTTTAACCTGGCTGCTGCGATGCTGGGACAATGGGGCAGAAACAATTGAATTAGAAGGTGGTGAAGCCAGGCAGCTGGGATCTCTGTCAAAAGATTCCACCATTGATAGGGCAATTTCAAGAGAGTCTAATGCCGCTACTCTCTGGACCCGACTCCTGGCAGCTATGAAAGTCAGATTTCCCTACAAGGAAGATTGTATATCCAAGTTAGGGAAATGGAATACTATGGAGAGAGGTATCCAGTTCCTGAGAGAATTAGCTGTGTGAGAGATCATCTATCTAGGACCAAACAGCCAAGAGGGGACAGACCCAGATAGAATCAATTGTACAAAATCTATGTGGCGCAGATTTGTACAAAGTGCACCACCTGCATATGCTAAGTCATTGGCAGGAATGGTCTGGTCAGCTAGAGGTATACAAGAAATTAATGAAGTGATTGAGCAGCTCCGGTACTTTGAGGACAGCCTTGCTGGTTCTCTACGGGCTTGTGTATCCGCTGTGGAGAAACTGTGTGAAAAATCTGATGACCGGTTTGAAAAGCTGTTGCAAGAAATCAAAGAGCTCAGAGAAGACTCGTACCGTTCACGACCTGCACAAACCTATGTTTCAGCTGTTAGGAGAAGGTGTTTCCAATCTCGAGAGAGAGGGCAGAGACAGCCCACAAAAAGAGGTTCACTGTGGTTCTTCCTACATGAGCAGGGAGAAAACATGAATAAGTGGCATGGAAGGCCTACCTCAGAACTTCAGGAACGAGTACGTGAGATAAAAGGAAAAACTCCTAGGAAGGTGGCTGCTCCAGTTTACAAAAGGAGCAGAAGAGATTCTGATGCTCTTGAAGGAACCTCTAATTCACACCCAGAGACTGTGCAAAACAGGAATTAGAGGTGCCCTGCCTCCAACCAGGTGGAGGAAAGGGATAACAGAGTTTATTGGACTGTACAAATACTATGGCCTGGTACAACACAACCCCAGGAGTACAAAGCTTTAGTGGACACTGGTGCTCAGTGCACAATAATTCCTTCTAATTATAAAGGGACGCAATCCATCAATATTGTTGGAGTGACTGGGGGATCCCAGGAGCTGACTGTTGTAGAGGCTGAAATGAGCCTAACTGGAAAAAACTGGCAAAAGCATCCCATTGTGACTGGTCCAGATGCTCCGTGCATCCTTGGTATAGACTACCTCAGGAGAGGGTATTTTAAGGACCCAAAAGGGTATAGGTGGGCATTTGGTATAGCAGCTGTGGACACTGAGAAAATTGAACAGCTGTCTGATTTGCCTGGTCTTTCAGATGACCCTTCTGTTGTAGGACTGCTGATGGTTGACGATCAGCAGGTGCCAATTGCTACCACGACGGTGCATCGCCGGCAATATCGCACCAATCGAGACTCTTTGATTCCTATCCAGAAGCTGATCCGTCAATTGGAAAGCCAGGGTGTGATCAGTAAGACTCGCTCACCTTTTAACAGCCCAATCTGGCCAGTGCGTAAGTCTAGTGACGAGTGGAGACTAACTGTAGACTGTCGTGGCCTGAATGAAGTTACACCACCACTGAGTGCTGCTGTGCCTGACATGCTAGAACTGCAATTTGAACTGGAGTCAAAGGCAGCCAAGTGGTATGCTACAATTGACATTGCTAATGCATTTTTCTCTATTCCTGTAGCAGCAGAGTGCAGGGCGCAGTTTGCTTTCACCTGGAGGGGCATCCAGTATACATGGAATCGCTTGCCCCAGGGGTGGAAACACAGTCCTATCATCTACCATGGACTGATCCAGACCACGCTGGAGCAAGGTGAAGCTCCAGAACACTTGCAATATATTGATGACATCATCGTATGGGGCGACACAGCGAAAGAAGTCTTCGAGAAAGGTGAGAGAATAATTCATATTCTTTTGGATGCTGGTTTTGCCATAAAACGGAGCAAGGTCAAGGGACCTGCACGAGAGATCCAGTTTTTAGGAATAAAATGGCAAGATGGCCGTCGTCAGATCCCAATGGATGTGATCAACAAAATTGCAGCAATGTCTCCACCTACTCATAAAAAGGAGACACAGACTTTCTTGGGCGTTGTAGGTTTTTGGAGAATGCATATTCCTGACTACAGCCACATTGTGAGTGACTCGTAAAAAGAAGCAATTCGAGTGGGGCCCTGAACAACGACAAGCCTTTGAACAAATTAAGCGTGAGATAACTCATGCGGTGGCCCTTGGACCAGTCCGAACTGGACTAGATGTTAAAAATGTGCTCTACACCGCAGCCGGAGATAATGGACTTACCTGTAGCCTCTGGCAGAAAGCACCAGGAGAAACCCGAGGTCGACCCTTAGGTTTTTGGAGTCGAGGATACAAAGGATCTGAGGCCAACTATACTCCAACTGAAAAGGAGATACTAGCAGCATATGAAGGAGTTTGAGCTGCTTCAGAAGTGATCGGCACTGAAGCACAGCTCCTCCTGGCACCTCGACTGCCGGTGCTGAGCTGGATGTTCAAAGGGACGGTTCCCTCTCCACATCATGCAACCGAAGTTACGTGGAGTAAATGGATTGCACTGATCACGTAACGAGCTCGAATTGGAAGTCCCAACCGTCCAGGGATATTAGAAGTTATTACAGACTGGCCAGAAAGTAAAGACTTTGGGATGTCTCCAGATGAGGAGGAAGTAAAACGTGCTGAAGAAGCACCACCGTATAATACGCTTTCAGAGACTGATAAGCAGTATGCACTGTTCACAGATGGATCCTGTCGTCTTGTAGGAAAACATCGAAGGTGGAAAGCTGCTGTGTGGAGTCCCACACGACAAGTTACAGAAGCCACTGAAGGACAAGGTGAATCCAGTCAGTTTGCAGAAGTGAAAGCCATCCAGCTGGCTTTGGACATTGCTGAACGAGAGAAGTGGCCAATACTTTATCTCTATACTGACTCACGGATGGTAGCAAATGCCTTGTGGGGGTGGCTACAGCAATGGAAGAAAAGCAACTGGCAGCGCAGAGGTAAACCCATTTGGGCTGCCACACTGTGGCAAGACATTGCTGCTCAGCTAGAGAGCCTGCCTGTGAAAGTTCGGCATGTAGATGCTCATGTACCTAAACGTCGAGCCACCGAGGAACATCTAAACAACCAACAAGTGGATCAAGCTGCTAAGATTAAAGTAGCTGAGGTGGACTTGGACTGGCAACATAAAGGTGAACTTTTCCTAGCTCGGGGGGCCCATGATGCTTCAGGGCATCAAGGTAGAGATGCAACATACAAATGGGCTCGTGATCGAGGGGTGGATTTAACTATGGACACTATTTCACAGGTTATTCATGAATGTGAAACTTGCGTCGAAATCAAACAAGCGAAACGGTTAAAGCCTGTATGGTATGGGGGGCGATGGTTAAAGTATAAGTATGGAGAAGCTTGGCAGATTGATTATATTACACTTCCACAAACACGTCAAGGTAAGCGTTATGTACTTACAATGGTGGAAGCAACCACTGGATGGTTGGAAACATATGCCGTACCTCATGCTACAGCCCGACATATAGCTTATAAGTTTTGGAATAAGTGGGTATTTGTTTGATCTTAATTACATTATATGTAATTGTAATTATGTTGTTAATCACGTGTTCTATGTTGCAGTATATTTCAAAGACGATTCAGCATGCTGTTTAAGGGGTCTGACTAATTCAAGAACAAAAAGGGGGAATTGTGGAGTGGTTTTGTTAGATGGAGATATGTTGTTGAATTAGTCAGGTCCAAAGGAATCTCAAGGCCACTTCGAGAAGCTGAGAACAGAATCTGCTGTGAGAAAGAGGGGCGTTTCTTCATTAACAGGGCCTCAGCATGGCGTGAGTCGTCGGACCTATCATCGGTGGGGTTCCAGCGTGTGGACTGCCCATGATACTCATTTAGCGAATCCATGCTTGGAGCGTGGATGCGTGATTAGAGAATAGTTGCGTATATAAGGAGGCTTGTTTCTGTAATAAATGGCTTTGCGTGATTCACATTGAATCAGAATGCTGAGTCCTTTATCGCTCCAACACCAAAAGAATTTTGTTTGGGGGAGATAATTAAAAAATGGGAAACGGTTCCATTGCTAAAATACCACCTTTCTCCCCCTTAGGATGCATCCTTATACATTAGAGTAATTGCTCTTATTGTTATCTAATAATTTTGAGATGAGAAAATAACTGAAGTTGTTAAACTCTGATTCGCATTGAATTTATGTGTTTGTTGGAGGTATGGGAACTAAAACTAAATGCAATGATAGATGTGAATTTGGAAGAGGTTGTATTTAAAAGTTGCTAGAATATGAACTGATTTGGATTTAGGAAAATGGAATAATGGATTGATGTTTAATATGCTGGTTTTTGACATATGTAAATTTTTAAAGGTAAATGGAGCTAAGGAATGTAACTATTGCTGAGCTACTTGGAATTGCGTAAGAAGTGTATTATGGTTGTAATGAAATGGTAAAACAAAAAAGCAAAATATCCCAGGCCTGTATTTGAACATAAATGTCAGGCCTGTGTCAAGCTGCAAGATAAACTCAGCTCATTGTAACTGAGGAGTTTGCCAAAGCCTCCTACTTCATACCAGTGATTATGCTAGCTGCATGGCCTTCGCCATATCTAAACCGTAGCAAGAAGAGAAAGGAAAAAAAAAAAGGAAAAACCTGGCTGCCCGCTTTCAGGGCTGTGAAAGGGAGGTTTTCTGTCCCCCCCACTGCAGTGATGTTGTAATACTGAATAGAGCAGTCTGGAGGGTGAAGTTTAAAGGCATCCTTAGCAGATCCACAGTTCTAATGAAACTGGGAAATTAAACTAAAAAAAAAATATTTTTTTTTTTTTAACAGACTTATTCTGTGGTAACTTGTTGTGAAAGACTTCTTAGTAAATTCACTGTGATAGTCTTTGAGATCATGGGAGAGAATGAAAGAAAGGCCATTTTTTGAGACAAATGGAATGTCAAATTTGGAACAAAGTTTTACCATATGAATTCTTGTACTTGACAGAAAGCCCTATACCTCTCTTGGGTCAAGGTTTGTTAAGTAATTGTAACCTCAAATAACGTTTTCTGAGAATTCTGTTTAGTTGCATGTCCTACAAGAAGCTGCTTGGATGGTGCAGATCTGCTTGCTTCAAGTGAGAAAGCTCCAAGGAAATTTTGAATGCTGTATTTCCACTAGTATTAACAGCCAATGTTTCGATAAATCAAACACTACACTGATAGAACTGAAACAGGACTTCGATCCGGTAAGGGAAAACAATATCCAATAAATATGACAGCCAAAATGGAGTTAGAAACTTCGATGAATAAATTTATGACAGCCTTACAAGCTAACTACATTCGATTGGACTTGCGATTTGTCTATTTATAGCTACAACATAGAAACAACTTGTGGCTATTGTGGGACAGTATAATGAGAATGCAAACAGACAGATATACTTGGAATGGATTTTTTTGCCCAATTCTTTTCGTAAAACTATTACTGCGCCCCTGGAATTGATTGTTACTCTGATCAAAAAAGGCAGAGAACGGATTCAGGCTTTAGTAGGTCGCGATCTGTCTGTCATATAAGTACCTTTTGTGAAAGCAGATTTTGATTTTTTTATTCACAATCTCTGTCCTTGCAAATTGCACTAGCTGATTTTCTTAACAGCATAGCTTTTGGCATGCCTAAATGTAAATTGCTTCAAAATCTGCATGTCTTTGATATCAGACCATAGACCGTACTTGTATTCGGTCTTATTCAAAATGCTCACACAGTTTTTGTTGATGGTTGTTGATGAACCAAATTTAGAGGTTCCTCCCTAAAAAACTCTAAGGCATGCAAAACTGTGCCAAGTTCCACTAATTGGGTTGAACCTTCAACAATTTTAACAAAATGATGCCAATTGTTATCTTCACACCAGACCACTACAGCTTTATGAGACTTTCCTGAACCATCAATAAAAACTGTGCAAGTATGTAGGATCAGACCAAATACAAGTATGGCCTATGACCTGATGTTAAAGACTTGCAGGTTCTGCAGAAATTTACATTTATGCGTGCCAAAAGTTGTGCTATTAAGAAAATCAGCTAGTGCAAATTACAAGGATATAGATTGCAGATAAAAAAATATCAGAATTAATTTGACAAATGGTACATATATGACAAAAGGATCATGGCCTATTAAGACTTAAATTCATTCCCTGCATTTTCTTGATCAGAGTAACAGTTGGTATATCAGTCTAGTAGCATTCTCATCATACTGTCCAACCATAGCCACAGGTTATTTCTATGTTGTAGCTTTCCTGGTTGATCTGTTTTTGCTGGTTTCCACATCTTTACAAGCAGCTGTAAATTGGGGAGGGGCAAACCATCCATCAGTTCTCGGGGAATACCTTTATCCAGACCTAATTTCCAACACTGATGCCTTTAACCTACCCCTGTAAAATTCTTAGATCGGGGGCAAGGGAATTTTGCCTCTACTTCAGTTCGGCACACTGCTACTTGAGACTTAACGTCTTTACCGACGAACCCCATACGCTGGCCATAATTAATCAACTCCCGTGCAATCTCTCCCCAAGAGAGACCCGGTCCAGCCTGAGGCCCCCCTGCTGTGGTGGCTCTCAGACGATCTTGGATTTGTATGGCATAGACTTTTAACGAGTCAGGTAACCCTCTAATTAAGGGGGTCATCCTGTCAGGGTCAGCAAACAGCAACATTGGAGAGGGCTGGTGAGGAACCAAATGCCTATCATGCATCAGCTGAAGACAAGCTGCTTTCTGAATGCTCTCAGTAAGCTGGCTTACCCCAGAGGTAGGAATAGCAAGTGGGTCTCCCCTCTCCAAAGGGTCTAAACCACCGGCCCAATACACAGCTCTCTGGGTCAGGGACCAAGGCTCCCTGTCATCTTCTACTGTTAGAAATACGCCAGGACCCCAATATCCTCGAGATTCTTCCTCAGAAAGCCTTATTCTGCCACCACCAGTCAGAGAAACTCTCCACACGTATTCCGTCTCAGTCTCCGTAGCCAGCCTGCTATATTTTTCCTGTAACTTTACTAGCTCAGTGACTGTATACGGTATTTCTTTAGTGACAATGGTGGGCTCGGCTTCCCCACCGTCATGTACAATTTCAGTTTTAACAAGTGGCCGAAGCTTGGGAGTAGGATCGCATTTTGACACAACCTCCAATTCTCTCCACGGGTAAAGAGGAGCTACATCCCTTGCTGTAAGAGAAGTTTCTTTTACTGGGTTGGAAAACCCCGGATCACTTTCCAAATCTTCATAATTAGCCAATTTCAAGCTTATCTGCCTTTCTCTTGAAAAGGCATCTCGTTAATTGTTCTGCAAATTTTCTATGATTCGTTTGTTATCAGCCAACTCTTTTTCTGCTTGTTGCCACTTAGAACACTCTACTGCCAATTCTGTCTGCAATGACTTAATCACCGCCTGGTCAGTTTCTTTATCTTTCTGACCAGCTATCAATGCTGCACCTAATACAGCACACACAATTGCTTTACCTTTTCCGAGCTTAAACCTATTTTCTTTTGCCAAGTTCCTTATTCGCTGAGTTACAATATCTGGACACGACCAGAATCCAGAGGCCCACTTAAGACCCTCAGGACTCGGGCAAGCCTTATAATCTTTTAGTAAATTCAACAACAGGGAACAATCCAGGTATGGGTTCTTATCACACTTCTGACACCAAATAAGGGTACCAACGGTATGCAGAAGAGGCCCAGGTTTAGATTTATTGCTATAGCAGCTAAGGTTAGTGATAAAATTTTGCATGTCCTGTGAGAGGGGAATGGCAGGGGTGATATTATTGTGGGTGTCTATTACAGGCCACCAGATCAGGGTGAGGAAGTTGATGAGGCATTCTACAGGCAGCTGAGAACAGCCTCACAATTAGAGGTCCTGGTTGTTGCAGGGGATTTTAACTACCCTGATGTTTGCTGGAAGGACTACTCGGCCAGCCAGCCACAGTCCAGGAGGTTCCTCCAGTGCATCGATGATAATTTCCTGATGCAAATGGTGGATGAGCCAACTAGGAGAGGAGTGCTACTGGACCTCATCCTCACTAACAAGGAGGGTTTGGTTGAAGCAGTAAAGGTTGAGGGCTGCCTTGGCTGCAGCAACCATGAGATGGTGGAGTTCAGGATCTCATGTGGCAGGAACAGAATAGCAAGCAGAATTGCAACCCTGGACTTCAGCAGGGCAAACTTTGGCCTTTTCAAACAATTGCTAGGAGAAATCCCATGGGCAAGGCTGCTTGAAGGTAAAGGGGCCCAAGATAGTCGGTTAGCATTCAGGAACTGCTTCTACCAAACTCAAGATCAGAGCATCCTGACAGGTAGGAAGTCAAGGAAGGGAGCCAGGAGACATGCTTGGTTAAACAGGGAATTGCTGGGCAAACTGAAGTGGAAGAGAAGAGTTTACAGATCATGGAAGGAGGGGCTGGCCACTTGGGAAGAATATAAGGCTGTTGTCAGAGGATGTAGGGAAGCAACAAGAAATGCTAAGGCCTCCTTAGAATTAAACCTTACAAGAGCAGTCAAGGACAACAGAAAGAGCTTCTTCAAATACATGGGAGATAAAACTAACACCAAAGGCAATGTAGGCCCACTGATGAATGAGGTGGGTGCCCTGGTGACAGAAGATACAGAGAAGGCAGAGTTACTGAATGCCTTCTTTGTTTCTGTTTACACTGCTGGAGGCTGTCCTGCGGAGCCCCGTACCCCTGAGGCCCCAGAGGAAGTCAGGACAATGGAGGAGTCTGCCTTAGTTGTTGAGGACTCGGTTAGGGAGCAGTTAAGCAATCTGGACATTCATAAATCCATGGGTCCAGATGGGGTGCACCCACGGGTGCTGAGGGAGGTGGCTGAGGTCATTGCTAGGTCACTCTCAATCATCATTGCCAAGTCTTGGGAAATGGGAGAGGTGTCTGAGGACTGGAGGAAAGCCTCACCTCCATCTCTGGGAAAGTGATGGAACGACTTATCCTTGGTGCCATCTCAAGGCATATCAAGAATAAGAGAGTCATTAGGGCCAGTCAACATGGCTTCACCAAGGGAAAGTCATACTTGACCAACCTGATAGACTTTTATGAGGACATAACGAGGTGGCTAGATGATGGCAAAGCAGTGGATGTGGTCTGTCTTGATTTCAGCAAAATATTTGACACAGTCTCCCACAGCATCCTCGCTGCTAAACTGAGGAAGTGTGGACTGGATGATCAAGTTGTGAGGTGGACTGGGAACTGGCTGAAGGAAAGAAGCCAGAGACTCGTGGTCAATGGGGCGGAGTCTAGCTGGAGGCCTGTATCTAGTGGAGTGCCTCAAGGGTCAGTACTGGGAACAGTACTATTCAATATATTAATCAATGACTTGGTTGAGGAACTAGAGTGTACTATCAGCAAGTTTGCTGATGACACCAAACTGGGAGGAATAGCTGACACGCCAGAAGGCTGTGCTGCCATCCAGAGAGACCTGGACAGGCTGGAGAGTTGGGTGGGGAAAAATTTAATGAAATATAACAAGGGCAAGTGTAGAGTCTTGCATCTGAGTTGGAACAATCCCAGGTTCCAGTATAAGTTGGGGAACGACCGATTAGAGAACAGTGTAGAGGAAAGGGACCTGGGGGTCCTGGTGGAGAGCAGGATGACCATGAGCCAGCACTGTGCCCTTGTGGCCAGGAAGGTCAACAGCATCCTGGGGTGTATTAGAAGGGGGGTGGTTAGTAGGTTGAGAGAGGTTCTCCTTCCCCTCTGCTCTGCCCTGGTGAGAGCACATCTGGAATATTGTGTCCAGTTCTGAGCCCCTCAGTTCATGAAGGACAGGGAACTGCTTGAAAGAGTCCAGCACAGAGCCAGAAAGATGATTAAGGGAGTGGAGCATCTCCCTTATAAGGAAAGGCGGAAGGAGCTGGGGTCTCTTTAGCTTGGAGGAGACTGAGGGGCGACCTTATTAATGTTTACAAATATACAACGAGTGAGTGTCACAAGGATGGAGCCAGGCTCTTCTTGGTGACAACCAATGATAGGACAAGGGGTAATGGGTTCAAACTGGAACACAAGAGGTTCCACTTAGATTTGAGAAGAAACTTCTTCACAGTGAGGGTGACAGAGCACTGGAACAGGCTGCTCAGGGAGGTTGTGGAGTCTCCTTCTCTGGAAACATTCAAAACCCACCTGGACGCCTTCCTGTGTAACCTCATCTAGGTGTTCCTGCTCTGGCAGGGGGATTGGACTAGATGATCTTGCGGGATCCCTTCCAGTTCCTAACATTCTGTGATTCTGTATTTGCAAAGAGGGGCAAACAGGGCAGGTGACTAAAATCGACCAACTGAGTATTCCATCCCATACACGTCATACACCCTGTATAAGTGGGAGATCACAAGGGTCTCGCTCTCTTCGACCATGGCTGGCATCTGAAGAGGACCCTGCCTTTCACACCTGTGATCCAAGGCCTGATTCCAGACCTTGCATTCCTGAATCTCGTTCTGGTTTACTGTGGATTCCAGCCCAGGACTTCTGGGTGCCTGTCCTGCAGCCGCTGGAGCCACACCAGCTCCACCATGGGCAATGCTGCACTACCCTGGGAAATTCAAGATTGGTTTTGTATATTTTGTATTAGTAAAGCATTTAAAACATTTCCAACTTGTAAGTCTCTCTCCCTTTTCCTCCCGTTACCTTTCCTTAGAAGGGAGGGCAGGGGGTTAACAGAGAGCATCTGCCATGGTTTATTGTCACCCTGCAGTAAATGGTGATACTGAGCATGCTTAAAATTGCACTGGAGGTAGGTATCCTTTGAGATGGAGGTGTGTTTTGGTATTGTAGTGAGATTATAATGAGCAAAGTTCATCCACCAGACAAATTTTTCGCTCAGTAACTAGCACTTTGGATGAACATTTATTCTTTTTAACTGACAGCAGCTATACCTTATCTTAAAAATTGGCAGCAGCTATACCATCTGGTTCCTGTACCTGCCTTTTTACACAGGCTGCAGTATCTTCACACCAATCCACTCCCCCATACTTCTTAACTGCCAGTACATTGGGCTTCCCCATGCACTACCATCTAAGAATGCAGGCCAGGTGGGGGAGTGAAACCATACAGAGCAGATTTATTTCTTCCCTGCCGTGCAGCTGCCTTATATGCTGAAGATGTGGATATAACTTCTCAATAAGTGGATCCTTCATAATTAGTTTCTGTAATTTACTCCCTCAGTAATTATTCCACAACCTGTAAGAGCTCTAAGTTCAGATGATCAAAAATCATGGAAGATCAGACTTTCAGGAAAACCATACCCGTATTTACTAAGTTCATCTATCCAGGGAGAAGTCAGGATGATGTTGGTCTTTTTGGCCACCTGGGAACACTGCTGGCTTATATTCAGCCTGCTGTCAATCAACATCCCCAGATCCCTTTCTGCCAAGTAGCTTTCCAGCCACTCTTCCCCGAGACTGTAGCGTTGCATGGGGTTGTTGTGACCCAAGTGCAGGATCTGGCACTTGGCCTTGTTAAACTTCATAAAACTGGCCTCAGCCCAATGATCCAGCTGGTCCAGATCCCTCTGTAGAGCCTTCCTACCATCCAACAGATCAACACTCCCACCCAACCTGGTGTCATCTGCAAACTTAGCAAGGGTGCACTCAATACCCTCATCCAGATCACTGATAAAGAGATTAAACAGAACTGGCCCCATTAATAAGCCCTGGGGAACACCACTTGTGATTGGCCACCAACTGGATTTGACTCCATTCACAACAGCTCTTTGGGTCTGGTCCTCCAACCAGTTCTTTACCCATCAAAGAGTGCACCCATCCAGGCCATCCAGGCCAGCTTCTCCAGGAGAATGCTGTGGGATACGGTGTCAAAGGCCTTACAGAAGCCTGAGTACACAACATTCACAGCCTTTCCCTCATCTACTAGTTGGGTCACCTTGTCATAGAAGGAGATCAGATTGGTCAAACAGGACCTGCCTTTCATAAACCCATGTTGACTGGACCTGATAATATGGTTCTCTTGTATGTGCCATGTGATGCCCCTCAGGATGATCTGCTCCAGGACCTTCCCTGGCACCGAGGTTAGACTGACAGGTCTCCAGTTGCCCAGATCCTCCTTTCGACCCTTCTTGTAGATAGGCATCACGTTTGCCAACTTCTAGTCAACTGGGACCTCCTCAGTTAGCCAAGATTGCTGACCGAAAATGGAAAGTGGTTTAGTGATCACCTCCACCAGCTCCCTCAGCACCCTTGGGTGTATCCCATCTGGCCCCATAGACTTGTGCGTGTCCAAGTGGTGTAGCTGGTCGCTAACAATTTCCTCTTTAATTATTAGGGCTTCATCTTACTACCCATCCCTGTCTTCTGGCTCAGGGGGCTGGGTACCTGAAGCACAACTGTTCTAACTGTTAAAGACTGAGGCAAAGAAGGTATTTAGTACCTCAGCCTTTCACTCATCCTCTGTCACTGTTTCCCTCTGCATCCATCAGGGGATGGAGATTCTCCTTAGCCCTCTTCTTGTTCACAGAAACACAGAATGTTAGGAATTGGAAGGGACCTCAAAAGATCATCTAGTCCAATGCCCCTGCTGGAGCAGGAACACTTACATGAAGCTACACAGGAATGTGTCCAGGCGGGTTTTGAATGTCTCCAGAGTAGGAGACTCCACAACCTCCCTGGGCAGCCTGTTCCAGTGTTCTGCTACCCTCACTGTGAAGAAGTTTCTTCTCAAATTTAAGTGGAACCTCTTGTGTTCCAGTTTGAACCCATTACCCCTTGTCTTACCATTGGTTGTCACTGAGAAGAGCCTGGGTCCACCCTCATGACACTCACCCTTTATATATCTGTAAACATTAATAAGGTCACCCCTCAGTCTCCTCTTCTCCAAGCTAAAGAGACCCAGTTCCCTCAGCCTTTCCTCATAAAGGAGATGTTCCACTCCCTTTGTGGGACTACGGTGGGTCCTTGGATTCCCTGACGGAGGGCATGGGAACAGAAATTAGCCTTGAAGATATTAAGGCCTACCCGTGAGAAAGATGGGAGTAAAGGAGTATCCGGAGATGTTAAGGATGTACCCTTGAGAGAGAAGGGAGTAGAAGAGTAACATGGATGATAGCAAAATTAGCCAATGAGATGTTACTGCTGTACCTTGTAACCAATAGTGAAGAGACACATGACTTGGTAAAACTGTATAAAAATGCACTTGTGGCAATAAATGGTATCTTCTACTTTCATCCTGGAAGAAACTGGTCTATGTCATTTGTCCATCTCAGCCGTGACATCCCTTAATCATCTTTGTTGCCCTGCGCTGGACTCTCTCCAGCAGTTCCCTGTCCTTCTTGAACTGAGGGGCCCAGAACTGGACACAATATTCCACGTGTGGTCTCACCAAGGCAGAGTAGAGGTGAAGGAGAACCTCTCCCGACCTAATGAATTTATAGAAACATTTCTTGTTGCCTTTCACAGTGGTGGCCAGGCTTAGCTCTAGTTGGGCTTTGGCCCTTCTGATTTTCTCCCTGCATAGCCTCACAGAATTCTTGTATTCCTCTTGAGTGGCCCGCCCCTCCTTCCAAAGGTCATAAATTCTCTTTTTATTCCTAAGTTCCAGACGCAGCTCTCTATTCAGCCAGATTGACCTCCTTCCCCACCGGCTTGCCTTCCAGCACACTGGGACTATCTGCTCCTGAGCCTCTAAGATTACCTTCTTGAAGGGAGATCAGACTTCCTGGAGTCCTTTGTCCTTCAGGACTGTCTCCCAAGGGACTCTGTCAACCAGCCTTCTGAAGAGGTCGAAGTCTGCCCTTCGGAAGCCTAAAGTAGCAGTTCTGCTAACTACCCTTCTAACTCCTCCAAGGATAACTAACTCAATCATTTCACGATCACTGTGCCTAAGGTGACCTCCAACCAACATGTTGCCCACGAACCCTTCTCTATTTACAAACAAGAGATCCAGTGGGGCTCCTTCCCTAGTTGGCTCACTAACCAGCTCTGTCAGGAAGTTGTCTTCCATGCACTGCAGGAGCCTCCTAGACTGCTTCCTCTCTGCTGTGTTTTTTTTCCAGCAGACATCTGGTAGGTTGATCTCCCCCATAAGAACAAGGGCTAGTGATCAGGAGACTTCTCCCAGCTGCCTGCAAAATATTTTGTCTGCCTCTTTATCCTGGTCTGTAAGAGACCCCCACCAGGATGTCTGCCTTGTTGCCCTTCCCCTTTATTCTCACCCATAGACACTCAACCCTATCATCACCCTCCTCAAGTTCCAGACAATCAAAACCCTCCCTAACATACATGGCTACCCCACCTCCTCTCCTTCCTCGCCTACCCCTTCTGAAGAGTTTATAGCCATCCACTGCAGTGCTCCTGTTATGAGACTCATCCCACTATGTTTCTGAGATGTCAATTAAATCATAGTTTCTCTGCCTCACAAGGGCTTCCAGTTCTTCCTGTTTGTTGCCCATGCTGTGTGCATTCATATAGATGCAGTTCAGCTGAGCCATTGATTCCACGGGGTCAGCAGACCCAAGGGCCTCATTAGCACTACCCTCAGATGCTGGCATGTCACCCTTGGGTTTGCCTCTGCCACACCTGGTTTCCTCCCCCTTCAAATCTAGTTTAAAGCCCTCTCAATAAGTCCTGCTAACTCCTGCCCCAGGATCCTTTTCCCCTTTTGAGACAAGTGCATCCCATTTGTCATTTGCAGGCCAGGTGCCATGTAAGCTGGCCCATGATCAAAAAACCCAAAATTCTGTCAGTGACACCAGTCCTGTAGCCAGGTATTAATCTGCTGTCTCTTCCTGTATCTTTCCTTGATGTACCCTGCAAGCTGGCCCATGATCAAAAAACCCAAAATTCTGTCAGTGACACCAGTCCTGTAGCCAGGTATTAATCTGCTGTCTCTTCCTGTATCTTTCCTTGTTGTACCCTGCAACTGTTGGGACAGTGCTCCTGATACCTTGACCAGTCATCCCAAGGCCCTGAAGTCTCTCTTGATTGTCTTTAGTTTTCATCACTGCCTACCTGAAAAATTATTAATGGATAGTAGTCTGAGGGCCTAACCAGGGCAGGAAGTTTCCTTTTTACATCTTTGACCCTGGCCCCAGGGAGACAGCAGACTTTCCTAAGAAGTGGGCCTGCATATAGGACATCTCCTACAACCACAACCCACCTTTTTTTCTTTGTGGGAGCTGTTTTAATGGAGGGTGCAGGGTGACTTATCCTCTGCAGCACCTCCAACTTAATGGAACCACCTCCCTCAATGTTGTTGTTTAGTTCCACTTACAAGGCCTCATACCTGCTTTGCAAGGGAACCTGGAGGGGTGGAGTGGTCACAGTAGGAACCCTCCTCTTTCTGCCCCGGGGCAGGAACTCACTGCTATTTCCCCTTATTCCTCATGTTGCTGCATTCCACATCCTGAGCCTCATGCCTGTTGGACAGCAGCACCTAGGAAGGTGGGGAGGGTGTTTTTCCTGCCACCCTGTGTGTGGACTTTCTTCCATTCATCCCTTTCCCTTGACCTGCTTTCTTCAGTCAGGCAAGGGGAGGACACAGGAATCCCTTGATCTTTGTTTCTTGCTGGTGGTCTTACCCGCCCCTGGGCAGCCAGGGCTTGATCCCACCGGTCAATTTTCTTTTTCAGCTCCCTGATACTTCTCAACCTTTCCACCTCTTCTCTCAGCTCCACTACCAGACTGAGCAGGTCATCCACCTGCTCACACCTCACACAACTGTTTTCTGTATTACCACTCCATACCAGTGAAAGGCTCTGGCATTCTCTGCAGCCTGAGATCTGGGTAGCTGCATGTTCCCATAGCAGCTCTGTCTGAGTTGCTGCCTCTTTCCTGTTGAGTGCAGAGTACTCACCTTTGCCCCAAGTGGATACCATAGTCAGCTCCTTCTGTGAGGGTGAC
The DNA here is from genome assembly GCF_037038585.1 of Patagioenas fasciata. Classification (NCBI taxonomy): domain Eukaryota; kingdom Metazoa; phylum Chordata; class Aves; order Columbiformes; family Columbidae; genus Patagioenas; species Patagioenas fasciata. The sequence continues at coordinate 28,927,009 of NC_092559.1, forward strand.
AACAACCAAGTGAGATAAATCACTTGAGCTTGCCTTGCCTGCTTAAACTGCCTGCACGAACTGCTTCTGCCCTGTTCACTAGACCTGGTTACCTGTGCTCCCTAGGAGGACATTTAAATCTTCCCCGGTTGCTCTTGGCAACGCCCCTTCCGGGTCAGCCCCTCTCTCGAGATCAGCACTTTCACTGCGACTCTTTTGGCAGGATCGGAATCTCCCCCTCCTCTCTCCAATCCATGCCCAGCCTCAGTTCTTACCATAGCCACTGCTGTGCACGTCGGTTCACCGCGTTTAAACCTCCCGTGGTTCCTCTGCAGTCACTGCTGTGCTCATCACTTGCTGGAGACTATCGTCTTTGTGGGTTCCTTGACCAGTGCTGTTATGTTACCGCTTATTTGTTCTTTCTTTTCTCCTTGCTGCCTGATTAAACCCACGAGTTTTTTGCCTTTATTGCTTTTTTTTTTTTAAATCCTCCTCTCCATCCCACTGGGGGCAGGGGAGGGGTGAGTGAGCAGCATGTGGTTCTAGCTGCTGGCTGGGAAAACCAGGGCTAAACAATGACATACAGGCACGCAGCATTTCCCACCTTCCCTAGTCTCAACAACCAGTTCATTTCTGCACACCACTTTTATTTGAAATTAATACTCCCAGAAAATGCTTTTATTGCCTCTTTGCCTGATAATAAAGAAAATGGTTATGTGTCATTTTTTGGCAGGTGACAGTTTTTTCTAGTTATCTCTACAAACACGTTCACTTCTATTTCATTGATCTTTCTCCTCCTCAACTGCATGATCACATATGCATACCAAAATAAAGTGTGAACTAACTGTCTTCACTTTATATTGTATACAAGTTAAAAGTTGGTTTACCAAATCACTGTTTCTGTAGAGACTGACCACAAAATGAAATAACTCAACCCCCTGTTTCCCAGTTCAGGAGAAAGTCTTTTACTATTGCTAACATTATAGTCTCACACATGCAGATGCCTTCTGTCCTGGTTTTGTTTAAACCAAGACCAGTTCTCTTTCAGTGAATTTTCCTTTTGGCTAAGTTCTTCTAAGTAACTGCACTTTTCTGAAGTTGGCTGCATGTTTTCCAGACACTGTTTGCTCCAGACCTGATAATGGTAACAATGGTATGCAGAAGAGGTCCAGCCAAGGTTGCTGATAATTTTTGCACGTTCCATAAATGAGAGGGGTGTACCTGCAAGGAGGGGCAGACAGAACAGGTGACCGGCATCTGAAGAGGACCCTGCCTGTCATGACTGTGATCCTAGCCCTAGTGTGGGGGACTACGGTGGGTACGTGGATTCCCTGACGGAGGGCATGGTAAGAGAAATTAGCCTTGAAGATATGAAGGCCTACCCATGAGAAAGATGGGAGTAAAGGAGTATCCGGAGATATTAAGGATGTACCCGTGAGAGAGAAGGGGATAGAAGAGTAACACTGATGATAGCAAAATTAGCCAATGAGATGTTACTGCTGTAACTTGTAAACAATAGTGAAGAGACACATGAATTGGTAAAACTGTATAAAAATGCACTTGTGGCAATAAATGGCATCTACTACTTTCATCCTGGAAGAACTTGGTCTATGTCGTTTGTCCGTCTCAGCCGTGACATATGGTGACCCCTACGTGATCCTGTATGAAGAAGGATCTCGCATGAAGAAGAGACAGCGGTGAAGCTGTGACAGCTGAAGACGAGCTGTGGAGACGGAGCCCGGTACAGTTGATAGAGCAGCCGAGGAGAGCTACCGAAGATCCGGATCGTTGAAAAGACACCACACTAAGAGTTGGTGAGCTACCGGGAACGGGGGGGGTATTATATTATCTACATGAAAGTTGCTTCTGAAGAAGCAGGGTATTAGCCCTCTGGAACTGACTTTACGAAGGAAGGACTGTGTTACTATGGGGCAAAGCACTAGTGAAAGATGCAAAGAAACAACTGAACTGTTAACAACATGTCACTTGTTGCTAGAGACTTTCAGAGGATTAAAAGAGCAACGGAAACATGCAGAGACAGTGGGGAGGGATGGTCTTCCTGGCTCTCCTGGGCCAGATTCAGAGGAAAAGGCGAGATTAAGTACTACTCCGACCCCCCCTGTTACTAAAGGTTCGTCAACACCGCCCAAGTCCATATGATCTGATACGGATAAGGATCCGCGACACTTTCTTGGAAAGTTAAAAGGAATAGAGGAGGAGCGTACGTATGTGTGGCCCCGAAATCAGATAAAAGCTATGAAAGACTCACATGAAAAAACAGCGTTGGGTTATATACGATCTCGGGAGGGGCCCCCGGAGCACCGGTCAGAGCAGTGCGTTCAACCGACTGCTCCGCTGTCATCAATCACGGCTCAAACGTCTGCTCCACCATCATCAGTCGCGGTTCCGCCATCTGCGTCACCACCATTAATCACAGTTCAACCTTCTGCCCCGCCGCTATCAGTCGCAGAAGGAAAAAGTGGACATTTTTTTTTCCTATCCCCCCTTGCCTGGAGATTTAGGTGGGGAGGATCCTCCTGTGGTGAGCCAGACTGAGCTAAATAACGTAATTCCTATAAATTTAGGTCCCCCCAGTCTGCCCCCGCCCCCCTCCCACGCTGCTGCAGAGCAAATTCCTGAGGGTGGGGGTAGAGTTTCAGAGCGTAAACCGAACTTACCAAAAAGCTGGGATTTACCCCCCAGCTCTTGGAAGAGACACTAATTGGCACACCACAACTACAGGCACGATAAATTCCTGAAATCCTGAGGCAGTCAAGAGACCTCGCATATCAAGCTATGATAAAGGTGCCTGAAAGCGACAAAGCAGCCAAATCATTTGCAACTTGGTCTATGTCGTTTGTCCGTCTCAACCGCAACACACTCATGTCTCTCTCCCTGCTACAGAAGTTGAATCTGGTTTGACTTCATTAAAAAAATGGTATTTATTTAAATTCCACCTGAAGTTCACTATGTAAGCAGACCTTGTATTAGAGATTTACAACATATTCTTTAGGAACAGGATCCAGTCTTTAGAAGGAGGACCTGAAACAGGATGATAAAGTAATAATTAATTAGAAAAAAACACAGGTGTGGCTCAAATAATAGCTTATATAAGTAGGTATATACTGCACTTGATCGAGGAGTTGCCAACGAGGAGAGGTCATTTGCCAGACACGATGGGAAGACCCTTGAAGAGGAAAATGCGACCAGGCTGTAAGAGTCTGCAATACAAGCTGAAGAATGCTAGATGGCAGCAAAGACCGCAAAATAACTAGATGTTTATGTAATCATTTCTTGGTATAGGTGCACTCTATGTTAAAAATTTCCAAGAACTGTAATGAATATGTAATTTTTCTGTCAATATAAGCAAAGCAAAAATGATCAGTTGTTGGTGCACTCATGGTGGAATATCCCCAGTGGGGTCCCAGTGTGGAATAAAGGAATGCTACTTTTAAAACCTTAAAAGTGGTTTTAAGAGTTATTAATTTGCTGAGTTTACAATATCACCTCAGTCAGTGTGGAGGGTAAGTTCAACTCTTGAAGATGGGGAAAATAAGAGTCTGCCAGCTGACACATTAAAAGACTTAAAATTATGAATCTTGCCACGTGGTGGTGGAATATTATAATATGCATTTACTTAGCTAAATGATTTATATGAAATTTATATGGAGCTCATCCAGTGATCTGTGAGTAGTAAAATATCATCTCCATACAGCCACACTTGTTGAGCAGAGAGAGCTCAAAGTAGGCTGACCCAGGCTGTTATATTTATGGAATAAAGTGGTTGGCTCGTAGTCAAATTGCATACAGTGGGAAAGACTCCTTGCACCCATAACTTACTGGTGTTCACTATGTCATTCTGTTCCTTTGTGGGTTTCCTCAAAGGAATTCTTGGCCTAGTTGCAGCTCAGGCCTTTACCTCCTTTGGAGCCTGTAGCAAACTGCTGCTGGTTTGGTTGGGGGAGGGTCAAGTGCATCTGTCACATTCCACCCCCTGACTACAGTGAATCCACTTTATCAGCTCATAGAGTGGTAGTGCAGTTACCTCTTGCCTCTGTGTCATAAATATGCAGTGTGTTGTAGATCAGCGGTTTAAGTGTTAAATTAATATTATATATATGCAATGATAATGTGTGCAAGCTTTTTTTAAGCAAATAGCTTTAGTAATATTAAATGTCATTGCAGCATTGAAGAATTCCTCGTGATGAACAGGGAGTATTTTTTTAGTCATGTACCAGACTCTTATACATAAAATGTTCTTAACTCTCTCACTTGTGCATTCCCTTCACCTTCTTCTATTACTTGTTCACCAGTGGTAATACTGAATGCAGCAGCCTTGTATTGCCATTTACCATTTATCCTTTTTGCTGAGGCATTGGTAAACCAAACGCCTTCTGTTGGTGTTTCTTCAGTGAGTGGGGGCACATTCAAAACTGGTGAGGGTTTGAAAGTTTGTTGTAATGCTAATGGATCTGCATTTACATGCATTTGTAATTTGGAAACTGTAGCCTGTAACAAACTGCTGCTGGTTTGGTTGGGGGGAGGTCAAGTGCATCCATCACACAGTAGCCCAGGAGGAAGCTAAATGCTCCAAGGAGAACTGTGCCAGCCCCCAGCCTGCACTGGCTTTGCCCAGCTGTGTCCCTGCGGTACTGCTGCTGGCTGCAGGTGCTTATCAAAAGCTGCAGGGAGCCCCCTGGCACATCCGGTCTCCCACATTCAGCCAGAAGCATCTCTTCACCCAGAAAGAGAATCACAGACTCACAGAATCACAGAATGTTAGGGACTGAAAGAGACCTCGAAAGATCATCTAGTTCAATCTCCCTGCCAGAGCAGGAACACCTAGATGAGGATACACAGGAAGGCATCCAGACAGGTCTTGAATGTCTCCAGAGAAGGAGACTCTACAACTTCCCTGGGCAGCCTGTTCCAGTGCTCTGTCACCTTCACGGTGAAAAAATTCCTTCTCATATTTGAGTGGAACCTCCTGTGTTCCAGTTTGTACCCACTGCCCCTTGTCCTATCATTGATTGTCATCGAGAAGAGCCTGGCTCCATCCTCATGACACTCACCCTTTACATATTTATAAACATTAATGAGGTCACCCTTCAGTCTTCTTCTCTTCTCTTCTCTTCTCTTCTCTTCTCTTCTCTTCTCTTCTCTTCTCTTCTCTTCTCTTCTCTTCTCTTCTCTTCTCTTCTCTTCTCTTCTCTTCTCTTCTCTTCTCTTCTCTTCTCTTCTCTTCTCTTCTCTAAGCTAGAGAGACCCAGCTCCCTCAGCCTTTCCTCATAAGGGAGATGCTCCACTCCCTTAAACATCTTTGTGGCTCTGCGCTGGACTCTCTCAAGCAGTTCCCTGTCCTTCTTGAACTGAGGACTCCAGAACTGGACACAATATTCCACATGTGGTCTCACCAGGGCAGAGTAGAGGGGGAGGAGAACCTCTCTCGATCTACTAACCACACCCCTTCTAATACACCCCAGGATGCCATTGGCCTTCCTGGCCACAAGGGCACAGTGCTGGCTTATGATCATCCTGCTGTCCACCAGGACCCCCAGGTCCCTTTTCCCTACACTGCTCTCTAACAGGTCGTTTCCCAACTTATACTGGAACCTGGGGTTGTTCCTGCCCAGATGCAAGACTCTACACTTGCCCTTGTTATATTTCATTAAATTTTTTCCTGCCCAACTCTCCAGACTGTTCAGGTCTCGCTGGATGGCAGCACAGCCTTCTGGCGTGTCAACCACTCCTCCCAGTTTAGTGTCATCAGCAAATTTGCTGACAGTGCACTCTATTCCTTCATCCAAGTCGTTGATGCATATATTGAATAATACAGGCCCCAGTATTAACCCTTGAGGTACTCCACTAGATACTGGCCTCCAACTAGACTCCGCCCCATTGGCCACAACTCTCTGGCTTCTTTCCTTCAGCCAGTTCACAGTCCACCTCACTACCTGATTGTCCAGATCACACTTCCTCAGTTTAGCTGTGAGGATGCTGTGAGAGACTGTGTCAAAGGCTTTACTGAAGTCAAGGTAGACCACATCCACTGCTCTGCCATCATCTATCCATCTCATTATGTCCTCATAAAAGGCTATGAGGTTGGTTAAGCATGACTTCCCCTTGGTGAAGCCATGTTGACTGCCCCTTATGACCCTCTATCCTCTATATGCCTTGAGATGGCACCAAGGATAAGTTGTTCCATCGCCTTTCCAGGGATGGAGGTGAGGCTGACCGGTCTATAGTTCCCCGGGTCCTCCTTCTTGCCCTTTTTGAAGACTGGAGTGACATTTGCTTTCCTCCAGTCCTCAGGCACCTCTGGGGGTGCCAGTGATCTCCAGCACCCTGCACAGGCAGGCATGCTAGCGGCTGCGCCAGACCGTGCAGGAAGGGGGTTGCATCCAGTGCTGGGAGCCCCCAGCCCTGCCACAGACCCCGGAGCTGGCAGGGGGTCCGGTCCCCCTGAGCACCTGTCTGACGGCAGCCTGGTTCAGGGACTGGAGGCAGTGGTGGGAAGAAAAGACGAGCTTCAACCTGGCTCAGAGGCAGTGGGCGCTGCAGGAGAGGCAGCAGAAGCAAGCCCGGGGTCGTCACAGCCTTTCAGCCAGCTTCACCCCCTCCCTCACCCACCAGTCCGAGTTGTTGGAGCTGAGCTGTCACCGCCGCTCTTCCCCGGCCAGACCCCATGTTCTCCCGGGAAGGTTCTCCGCGGGCGCGGGGCGAGGCAGTCCCCCGGCATTGCTGGCACCCGACGAAGCTCTGTTCTCCTCCCAGAGCCTGCGCTGAGCGGCAGAAGGCACTGCGGGACTACCTGGTAGTGGGGGCCGAATTTCACCCCCCCCGGCAGCCAGGCTAGCCAGCTCTCCATCCTCTCCTCCCAGAGTCAGCTCTTCTCCGCTTCCCAGCCCCGCCACAAACGTCCCTGCATGGGCTTCTGAAGCACCCAATAAACCCCGTCTGGCCCAGCCTTCGCCCCAGGGTCTTTGAGGGGGCACTGGCGGCGGGGAGGGTCGAGTGGGAACTCGAGCTCGGCGAGTTCCTCTCCGGCAGAGGTTCAGCGGGCCGGTGCGTAGGTGATGCCTACATAGTGCTCAGAGGTGTCGACCCTGGGGGCGTGCGGACCCTTTAAGGCGCCGAGGGTCCAGGCATGGGAGTGACAGAGGCGAATAGGTGGTGAGGTGGGCAGGCGCGTGGCTGGGCGATGCGGGGGACTCTGCGTGCAGGGAAGCCGGGGGTTTGGTCGTGCCTTTGCCCTGTGTCTCACTCGCCGCTGCTCTCACCTCGGGGCAAGGTCTGCGGCGGGCATGAGCCCTGCAGTGAGCACCCACACGGCACTGCACTGGGCCTCTGAGCACCCGTGTGTGTCCACCCTCACCTCCACGTGCATCCCCCATAACTCCCATGCATATCACCTCCATGTAAATCGCCCCCATGTGCCTACTGCACCCCACATCACCCTGGCCTGTGTATCTCCCTGTGCCTCCCGCATTCCCCCACCACCCTAGGCCACAGGGTCCACATCCCTATGGGGGGAGGTCGTAAGGCCCGCGTGCCCCTCCGCCTCAGTGGTGCTTAGCGGTGCCCAGCGGGCAGGACGAGGAGGTGGGCAAGGCGCAGCAGGCAGCAGCATGCCTGCCAGAATCCTCTATGACAGGGGTGTCAAACTCATTTTCACTGGGGACCACATCAGCCTTGCGGTTGCCTACAAAGGGCCGAATGTAATTTTAGGACTGTATAGATGTACTCCTGTAGGAGTCCCCGGTGAAAATGAGTTTGACACCCTTGCTCTATGAAGTCGACAAGATAACCAGGACAGCAGAGCACGTGTCTGTACGGGGGAGAGGGGGGGGGTGGGCAACACCCATGGGTGCGGGGCTCACCCTGCTCCCCCCAGCAGTGCCTGGTCTTCTGCGACGTGGCTCCTCAAAACCCCGTCCACTTCCTGGTGATCCCCAAGCACCCCATCTCCCGGATCAGTTGAATGGATACCCAGGATGCCGAGGTGAGTCCAGAGTTGTCTCTGGGACGTGGAGGAGATGCACGGTGCTGACCCTCCTGCTCTCTCCCCCCAGCTCCTTGGGCAATTGCTGGTTGTTGGTGGCATGCATGGTACAAGCGGAGGGGCTGGCCAATGGCTACTGCCTCAGTGAGTTGGTGTCCCCTCCACTACTCTGCCATGCTGTGGGATAGGACCCTCACTGGTGGTCCCGCAGGAGCAGAGCTGTGGGGGTTTGTTGGAGTGAATAAAGGACTCAGCATTCCAATTCAACGTGAATCACGCAAAGCCATTTATTACAGAAACAAGCCTCCTTATATATGCAACTATTCTCTGATCATGCGTCCACGCTCCAATCATGCATTCACTAATTGGATATCATCTATGTTCATGAGCTGTCCACACGCTGGAGTCTCACTGCTCATAGGTCCGTTGATTTACATCACATTGAGGTCTTGTTATTGTAGAGCTGCTTCTCTCCCACGGCAGGTCCTGCTCTCAGCTTTTGAGTTGGCCTTGAAATTCCTGGCTGGTTCAGTAACAAATCTCCATCTAACAGAAACCCCTCCACAATTCCCCTCTTTTTGTTCTTGAACCAGCCAGACCCCATTTACAGCGCGCTGAATCATCTTTGAAATACACTGCAATATACAGCACATGATTAACACAACAATCACAGTTACATATAATGCAACTAAGCCTTATTTAATAAGATCAAACAACTACCCACTTATTCCAAAACATTTAAGCTATGTGTCAAACCTTAATTTTACTACGGCAATCTTATTAATGTACTGTTCTACTTTGTCTAAAGCACTTATTAATAGATCCAGAATAATCAAACAAGTTAATACAGCACAACCAGAATCCTGATGTTAAAAGCAGAAAACCTATAACTGCGTGATTTTGTAGAGCAACATGTCCAATACCATCAACATCTATTATTAATTGAGTTAGTACTTCAGAAGTTAGATTAACCTATTTAAAAGACCAATAGCTTAACTTTGATATGTCTCCTAAGGTTTTACCAGCTGCTAGATCAGTGAGAAAGAGTGCATTGACTATCTAAGCGTAATATTGCCTTTTTGACTCTCCTGCTGTTTGTTCAAATTGTCATTCTCCACAGAAGGCACACCACGAGCTTGCTAATAGGCTTCTAGATCACCAGGTCTGTGAGCATCCACAACACCGAACCAGGATTCATGGTCTACATCTGAAACAGTCCTCACAACTTATCTCCCTCCTGTCCATTCGCATTCACCGAATCCTTGCCATCTCCACTCAGCCACGGCCCGACCCACCTCGCAGGAATCCACCCCGATCCCCGCCCTGCAATGCCACAAACACAACCCCCTCCCCAGGCCTTCAATCGATGTGGCCCTCTCCATTGACCAGCAACCTGACCACAACCAATGTAGGTTCCCTCTGACCTACCATGGCCTTGGGTCATACTTGCAAATTATTTCATCACATACAATGACTCCGACAACTGGCCCTGTGGTGGTGTTTCCCCTACTTCTCCTCCCCCCCCCCTTTTTTTTTTTGTTTTGTTTGTTTGTTTGTTTTTTGTTTGTTTGTTTTTAAATAAACAAGCAAACAGCTTCGGAATCAGATACATGCGTTGGACCTTGACTACGTACTCAAAATCACAAATCAAATATAGAGGTTCCTCCTTAAAAAGCTCTAAGTAATTTAAAGCTGTGCCAAGTTCTGCTAATTGGGTTGAACCTTCAATAATTTTTACAGAATAATGCCAATTTTTATCTTCATGCCAGACCACTACAGCTTTATGAGACTTCTCAAAACCATCAACAAAAACTTTGCAAGTATGTAGGATCAGACCAAAACCAAGTATGGCCTGTGACCTGATGTTAAAGACTTGAAGGTTCTGCAGCAATTTACATTTATGAATGCCAACAGCTGTGCTGTTAAGAAAACCAGCTAGTTCAATTTACAAGGACATAGATTACAAATAAAAAAAATCAGAATTAAATTTCACAAATGGTACGTATATAATAAAAGGATCATGGCCTATTAAGACTTAAATTCATTCCCTGCATTTTCTTGATCAGAGTGACAATTGATCTATCAGTCTGTTAGCAATCTCATCATACTGTCCCATAATAGCCACAGGTTGTTTCTTAGACAAATCTGCAAGTCCAATCGAATGCAGTTAGCTTCTAAGGTTGTCAGAAATTTATTCATCAAAGTCTCTAATTCCATTTTGGTTGTCATATTTATTGGATATTGTTTTCCCTTACCGGATTGAAGTCCTGTTTCAGTTCTATCAGTGTAGTGTTTTCTTTATCAAAACATTGGCTGTTAATACTAGTGGAAATACAGCATTCCAAATTTCCTTGGACATGTCTCACTTGCAGCAAGCATATCTTCACCATCCAAGTAGCTTCTTGTGGGCCATGCAACTAAACAGAATTCTCAGAAAATGTTATTTGAACTTACAATTTACTTAACAAATCTTGACCCAAGAGATGTACAGGGCTTTCTGGCAGCTACAAGAATTCATATGGTAAAACTTTGTTTCAAATTTGGCATTCCATTGGTCTCAAAAAAAAAAAAAAAGGTCTTTCTTTCTTTCTTTCCCACAATCTCAAAAACTATCATGGTGAATTTACGAAGAAGTCTTTCACAATTAGTTACCACAGAATAAGTCTATTAACAAATTTTTGGTTTAATTTCCCAGTTTCATTAGAACTACAGATCTGCTAGGGATGCCTTTAAATTTCACCCCCAGACTGCTCCATTCAGTATTACATCGCTGCAGTGGGGGGGAGAGAAAACCCCCCTTTCACCGCCTTGAAAGTGGGCAGCCAGGTTTTTCCAATTTTTTTTTTTTTTTTCTCTCTCTTCTTGCTGCAGTTCAGATGTACCAAGGCCACGCAGCTGGCATAATTGCTGGTACGAAGTAGGAGGCCCTGGCAAAATCCTCAGTTACAATGAGCTGAGTTTATCTTGCAACTTGACACAGACCTGGGATATTTTGCTTTTTTTGTTTTCCCATTTCATTCCAACCATAATACACTTTATATGCAATTCCGAGTAGCTCAGCAATAGTTACATTACTTAGCTCCATTTACCTTTTACAATTTACAGATGTCAAAAAACAGTATAATAAACACAAATCCATTATTCTGTTTTCCTAGATCCAAATCAGTCCATATTCTAGCAACTTTTAAATACAACCTCTTCCAAATTCACATCTATCATAGCATTTAGTTTTAGTTCCCATACCTCCAACAAATGCATAAATTCAATGCGAATCAAAGTTTAACAACTTAAATTCTTTTCTGGTCTCAAAATTATTAGGTAACAACATAAGCAATTACTCTAATTTGTAAGGATACATCCTAAGGGGGAGCAAGGTAGTACTTGAGTAGCAGAATCGGTTCCCATTTTGTAATTATCTCCCCAAATAAAATTATTTTGGTACTAAATATATATATATCTGCAAATTAAAATACTGAGCTCAGATATAAAAACCAAATACCAAGTTCAAATATGCAGATGGATCACAGTTACACTAATTCAAGACAATATCTCAATTTTTGCATTGCACCTTTGAACTTGTCCTGGTTTTGTTGAAAAACAAGTTTCTCTTTTAGTGAATTTTGCCTGTCAGCTAAAGCCTTCATATTAGCTGCATTTTCCTGGAGAACCAGACACATGTTTTGGTAAACCTAGCAACTGAATGCAAACTTATTGATAAGCACGGATGGACATCTCGTGAGAGGGGCAACGAGAAACTGGTGACCCAGAGACTGACCAGTGGTGTATAACATTCCATTCACGTGAATACTTCATATAAAAGTGGGAGATCACAAGGATCTCACCCTTTTCCTTTTCCCTTCTGCTTATGGTTGACATTAGGAGAGGACCTTGCTAGTCGTCCCTGCGAACTGAGACCTAGTGAGAGACTGAATCCAGCTCCGGTTGGCTACAGAGTCTAATCCAGGACTTTGGGTGCTGGCTCTGCAGTTGCTGAGACTTACAAGATTGGTTTTGTATATTTTGTATTATTTTCTCTATTCTTATTAGTAGCATTAGTAAAACATCTTTAATTTTTCCAACTCTCTTCTCTCTGTCCTTCTTTCCCTCCCGATCGCCTGTCCTTAGTGGGAAGGGGGGAGAGGGAGGGGCAAAAGGGGGAAGTGGGGGGGAGAGGAGGTTAACAATACATCTGCCAGGGTTTTTGTTGTCACCCTGCAATCTAAACCCTCGACAGAACTGCTTACTACTCAGCCAGATGGAGGTACCTCTGGGTCTCCCTGACAAAACAGGGCAGTGCACGCTGGCGCCCAATTGGCACCCGCTCCCCCGCCGCCGCAGCAAGCTGGACTGGGCAAGGCTTTTATTAGTGTCTCATCTGGTACGCTACAACTGTTATCCCAAAACCAGGATTCTTTACATGGTGCGCATACAAAAGAGCCAAATCAAGCACATCGAGATGAGACACAGCCTATCATAGAGTTGTGCAAGTCTGGATACTGGAATAAAGCTAGCATGCTAGAAAGAAAAATAACAGTTGCTACACACGAAAATTTTACCATCACATTCACTCAGTAAAGAACTAAATTACTCATGGTCTTCTGTATTATCACAAAACGCACATTTTGAGTCAACAGATTCTCATGATTTAACAGTTTGTGAACTCATCGTACCATATAACAAAGACCTACCAAAACTGCATCATGGTTAAACAGATACCCACAAAGAAAACAGGTTAATAAGGAAATCATCTTGCAGACTTTAACAAGTTTACTGTGACCTGTGTGTTGTCAGTTAATTCTCTCTCAGCTTGTTGAAGTTCAAATCGCTCCGCCTGTAAAACTGTCTGAAATGATTTAATGATCTCTTGTAGAGTTTTTTTTTGTCCTGCTCTTCTCGCCTTAAAAACAACATTAATTGCAACACAGAGTTTTACTTCAAGATTCTATTCTCTGGGCGCTTTTCCCATTCATCTAACTTACACAGCAGTTAACACTAATTTCAATACTTAACAAGATCCTATTTTCTCCTATTTCCAAGTGCTTTCCTATGTTGTAAAACACCTCCCAATACCGATTTCTTAGGAACACAACTGAAAACAGTAATTTCTGACCCCATCTTGTAAGTAAAGACCTTGAGAAGAGGGAGGGAGGGAGGGAAACACAGGGCTGCTTGCAGCGTGAGTCGGAAAAATGGGGAGAAGGTTTTACGGCACAAAACAATTAACTCACATTCCTGACAAGCTGCTTGATTTTCAGAGAGGCAATACACAGAAGCATGTAATATGTACTGTAAAACTCGCAAATAACATGTTGATAGCAAACATTAGTATTCTCTACTGCTAATTTCAAGGCCAGTGCTTCCTTAGCTTCTAAGTTTTCAACCTGCTTATTGATGACATCTTGAAGGTGGTCAATAAATTGCATGTAATTCTCATTGGGACCCTGATTAATATCTGTAAATAATTTGGCTGCTTTGTTGGTTTCAGGCACCTCTGTCATAGCTTGATATGCGAGGTCTGCTGACTGCCTCAGGATTTCAGAAACTAATCACGCCTGTTATTGTGATGTGTCAATTAGTGTCTCTTCCAAGAGTTGGGGGATACCCGCCCCTTTCAACGAATCCCCATCGTTCCATCCTAAATGATCTATAGCTGTTACATTACATAGGTCTAATTTTGCTTTAGTCTTTCATGGTTTTTATCTGATCTCGGGGAAACATGTACACATACTCTTTTTCCTGTTAACTTTTCAAAAAAAAAAAATGCTGCAAACCCTCATCTTCATCCAAGTCATCAGATAACGCGGACTTGAATGGTGCTGTAGAATCATTACTAACAGGGGGGTTCGGAAGAGTGCACATTCTCGCCAGTAGTTTCTAGAATCATAATTATTCGTAAAACCTGAGTCCCCAGGCACATCCCCTTTCCCATCACGATCACCATGACCGCATTGCCGACTGCTGGATTCACTCGCTATTAGCTGATCTAATCTTCCACACAGTTCTTTTGCCCAGTTCTTATCCGGCAACTCCTTCTGCTCTCTCGTGGAAGTTGGAGGGTTAAAAGACAATAAAGGCAGATACAAATTGGTAAAAGGATTGATAGTACACTTGTTTACAACTTTAGCATTCTCACCTTTCACAGGTTCTTTGGGCAAAGTTGTCTGACTCCAATCCTTTGGACTTGCTATTCTCATCAGGGTTGGGTAATAGTGTAGGAGACCACCTGCTCGGCATTTTTCCTCCCCCCTGCCCTGGACTGCTGAGCTATAGGGGATGCCAAAAGCACAGTAGGGGATGGAATAGGGACGGTATCAAAGACATGAACCGGGTAAACTTCACAGCGACTTTCAGGATTCTTATCAGGCTGCAACGCTACAAAAATTCCAGCAGCAGCAGACCATTCAACCTTAAGATCTTTTAAGGTGGTAATTATAAACTTCGATGTAGTTACTAATGATTTAGCTTCTTTATCTCCATTGCTGACCTTATCCCATAATTTCTGCCCTATATCGTCCCAAAGTTCAAGTTTAAAAGCCTTCTCGGTTTCTCCCAGGTAGCCGTTAGTTCTACACCAAACTAACAGTCTATGTATGTTACTTTCTTAATATTTAAGTCCTCTCACAGAGAGAATATCAGGAGGAGCTTCACTCTTCCCTCCTCCTGCCCCAGCCGCTCACCTTTTCCGGCGATTTCTTTGACAAATTTGTCTGCGGAATGTCCGTACGCCTCCTCCCGGTTCTCAGTCCAGCTGATCCACCTCCAGCTGGACCACTCCAGGCTTTTCCCCGATCGTAGTGATACACCGTTCAGAGTATCACGTCGGGGTCACCATTTGTTGGAGTGAATAAAGGACTCAGCATTCCAATTCAATGTGAATCACGCAAAGCCATTTATTACAGAAACAAACCTCCTTATATATGCAACTATTCTCTGATCACCCGTCCACGCTCCGATCATGCATTCACTGATTGGATATCATCTATGTTCACGAAATGTCCATGCACTGGAGTCTCACCGCTGATAGGTCCATTGATTTACGTCACGTTGAGGCCTTGTTATTGTAGAGCTGCCTCTCTCAGCAGGTCCTGCTCTCAACTTTTGAGCTGCCCTTGAAATTCCTGGCTGGTTCAGTAACAAATCTCCATCTAACAGAAACCCCTCCACAGGGGTTGGCCTGATCTCTGTCCCTCTCCCAGCAGTGATGAATGATGGTGATACCAAAAATCTGAAATTAGTAATAAAATAATTTAATAAAATTAAGGTTCATATATGTTAGGTGTTAGGCACTTACTAGGCATTAAGTAAAAAGAATGGTATTCATTAAGATAAGCAGGAGAAGGCTACCCTGTTTCCCCAAAAATAAGACAGGGTCTTATATTAATTTTTGCTCCAAAACTTATTACTTTTTTATATGTATAGCTACCTAGACACTATTTAAATTGACATTTTTTAATGAACTGTAACTAGGGCTTATTTTTGGCGTAGGGCTTATATTTCAAGCATCCTCAAAAATCCTGAAAAATCATGCTAGCGTTTATTTTCTGGGTAGGTCTTATTTTGGGGGAAACAGGGTAAGACACAATGCGCTTGCTCTTAGAAGACAAGGTGATGAGACCAGCACAAGGACCAGTTCAGACTGTCTTTGCGGTTACAAGCCAAATAACAAAGGAACTGTGCCTGCCCAGGACTTGAGGTCAAACAGCAGGGCGGCTGAGAAAGACTTACTTCCTCCCAGGACTCTCGCAAGACCCCTGACTCATTGAACTGCGCATGTGCTGGGGACATTTACATATAGAATCATATAATCATTTCATTTGCAAGAGATCCTCAGGTTCACTGAGTCCAACAATAACGTAACTCTAGCACTAAACCATATGTGAAGTGGTTCCAAGAAATGTAATGCATATGTAAAGGATTTCCTGGAAATGTAATGAATATGCATGATTGTGGCAGATGCACTCGACCCCCCCTCAGCCAAACCAGCAGCAGTTTGGTCCAGGCTCCAGAGGAGGTAAGGGCCTGAGCCATAGCCAGGCCAAGAACTCCTTCCAGGAGACCCACAAGGAAGCAGGATGGCACACTGAATGCCAGTAACTTGTGAGCGCAGTGAGTCTTTTGCATACTTTTCCTACTGCATGCAATTTGACTACGAGTCAACCACTTCATTCTATGAATATGACAGCCTAGATGAGCCCACTTTGAGCTCTCCCTGCTAAATAAGTGAGCTGTATGGCAATGGTTTTACTACTCACAGGTCAGTGGATGAGCCCAATTCAAGTTCAGTATTAATCATTTAGTTTAAGTAGATGCACACCAAATGTAATGAATCATTTAGCGGTATAAAGTAGTATGTTTTTTAATATACTCTTTTCTTTATGTTACTTGGTAAGCTGGATTTGCTAAAATTTTAAGCTGTAAAGTTGAAGAGAAACTGCCAAATTCATGTATACCGTGATTAAGTTACAAAAGATGTACCCATCATTAACCAATTGACGTGATAAATGCTTTCTGACCATCTGCAAAACGAGGGGATATTTTTCAAGTTTTAGATCCTTCTGCATGACAAGAGAGAGACAGGAGATTAAGTAATACATTGATTAGAAGCAGAGTTTATATTTAAATAATAATTAATAGATGTATTGTAAGAAATTAAACAATTATAACTAACTTCATCAGTTATTTTTTAGTATAGATGTATGTCAAAATTTTCAAAAATTGTAATACATATGTAATAATTATGTGAATATAAGCAATGCAAGAGCATCCAGTCTTTGGAGCACTTATGGAGGATGATCCCCAGTGTTCCCCAGCACTGATAAAATAAAAGAATGCTGCTTAACAGTATAACTGACTCTGTCGTTAAGTTTATTTCTCCATTTCAAAGTTCTGCTCATATTTACCAAAAGCAACTACAGACTACACTGAACACTTGAAAGATAAGGTCTAGTTTGCACTTTGCTTGGAAAAACAGAACTAATGGGAAAAACGACGATCCAAGGCTAACACGGAGACATTACAGACATCTGCAAAACAGGGCCTATTTTGCACTTTGCTGAGAAGAAAGGATTTATTCAGACAAAACAGTACCTGCAAGGCTATGGACCATAAATAATGTCTAAGCTGAACAAAATAAAGGCCGACATGGAATCAGAGAAAAAGATCCAATGAGAAGCAAGAAGACCTCAAAATGAAATATTGCTATTGGACTGAATCATGGTACGAATGATTTGCAAAGATATAAAAGTCTATGGTTTTCTATGCTCAGGTCGGAACCTCTGTGCAGGTACCCAGCTTGAGCCAGTCCTCCTGCTATTCTACTCCATTAAATTTTTTTTTTCTGAGAATTTGTTTCCTGAAAGTCTGCTCTGCATACGGTTATCAGACCTCGCCTGAAAGTTTGCCTCTGGAGTTCTAAAATACAGACTCCGGAGTGAACGGTTATCAGGGAGAGAAGAATCTTAAGAATTTTAAACTCAAATAACATTTTCTGAGAACTCTGTTCAGCTGCATATCCCACAAGAAAATGCTTGGAAAGCACAGATCTGCTTGCTGCAATCAGAACAGCAAAGTGAGCAAGAAATCTCCAAGGAAATTTTGGATACTGTATTTTCACTAGTATGGGCAGCTAAAGTACCTGGTAAAGCCAACACTACACTAACAGAACTGAGACAGAACTGAAACAGGACTTCAATTCGGTAAGGAAAAACAACATCCAATAAACATGGAAGCCAAAGTGGGGTTAGAGACTTTGATTAACAAGTTTATGCACTATGGACTTTTGCAGGAATGTCAATCAGAATATGTATGTATGTATGTATGTATGTATGTCTGTCTGTCTGTCTGTTTGGGATTGGAAGGGACCTCAAAAGATCATCTAGTCCAATCCCCCTGCTGGAGCAGGAACGCCTAGGTGAGGTCGCACAGGAATGTGTCCAGGCAGGCTTTGAATGTCTCCAGGGAAGGAGACTCCACAACCTCCCTGGGTAGCCTGTTCCAGTGCTCTGTTACCCTCACTGAGAAGAAGTTCTTTCTCAAATTTAAGTGGAACCTCTTGTGTTCCAGCTTGATCCCATTGCCCCTTGTCCTATCATTGTTTGCCACTGAGAAGAGCCTGACTCCATCCTCGTGGCACTCACCCTTTATATATTTATAAACATTAATAAGGTTACCCCTCAGTCTCCTCTTCTCCAAACTAAAGAGACCCAGCTCCCTCAGCCTTTCTTCATAAGGGAGAAATAATACTCATAAGGGAGAAATAATACTCCAATTTTGCCAGTAAAGAAACCACATTCTATGGAATACTGGTTGATACAATATTTGAGAGCCATTAATCCTATTGTGATAAATGTGCACCTGGTAGTGCCAAAGCCCATACACTCTTCGACTAATATAGCAGGAAATAACATTTATTTTACTGTTTTAGACTTGAAAGATGCATTTTCTGTATACGATGGGATTTAGAGAGCCAGAAGCTTTTCACCTTTGAATGGGAAAGACCTACCACTGGAAGAAAGATGCAGCTTGCTAGACTGTTTGCCAAAAGGACTTAAGAACAATCCTGCTTTGTTTGGTGACATACTGGTAAAATAATTAGAAGCTTGGCAGGTATCTGTGACTGTGTTGCTGATTCAGGAGGCAGGGAAATTAACTTTGGGACAGCAGATTACTGCATTTGCACCATATGCTGTGGCCTCAGTGCTGGAACAACAAGGACACCGTTGGCTGTCACCTGGTACAGTACCAAGCAGCATTACTGGAACAGGATGATGTAGGTTTAAAAACAACAACATTTTGAATCCTGCTATTCTATTGCTTATATTTAATCATAACCAACTACTGAACAAGTTTTTTCTAGCAGACCAGACTTAAAGGATTCTCCACTGGAAGATGCAGAGTAGACTCTGTTCATGGGAGCAGTTTTGCTCTGAGTGAAGAACGACCATCTGGATATGCTGTGGTAACTAGAGAATATAACTGAATCACAATCATTGCCATCAAATATGTCAGCACAGAAAGCTGAGCTGATTGCTTTGATTAGAGCCTAAGAACTGTAACAAGGCGAGTGGGTTAATATATAGAGACTCTGCATATGCTTTTGGAATTGTGCATGCACATGAGACAATGTGGAAAGAAAGAGGACTTCTGACTTTACAAGTATCACCAGAGGTGTCAGTAATGCATTGTAAGGCTCACCAATTTGGACAATCTGAAGTTAAACTGCAAAGAAAGTGGCCAATGAAGCGATAATGTGTGCCTTGATCCTACAAAACCTATATGAGAGTAGATGCTATGATAGTAAGTGTTAAAAGATATGCAATTTGACCTAAAATGCAAAGTTGTAAGATCGGGTTAAAGCCTCCACCTGGAGAGGTAAAAAGAGGGAATTTTCTGGGACAATTTTGGTAAATTGATTTTTCTGAATTTTCCAGATGACCTGAAACTTTCCCATGACGGACCAACAAAACTAGGGAAGTAGCAAAGAAATTATTGAATAAAATCATACCAAGGTTTGGCCGTTCCACATTTTATAGTAGAAATAATACAGACCATTTCTACTCTTCTAGGGGTAAGATGGGATTTACATACCCCTTAGAGACTTCATTGTAGTGGGAAGGTAGAAATAATGAATCAATCTATAAAAAGACAATTAGCTAAATTGTGACAGGAATCTCATGCAAAATGGATAGATGTATTGTAAATTGTTTTCCTGAGAATTCACATTACTTCAAGAATAAGAGAAAAAGTAAGCCCTTCTGAAATATTGTATGGGAGACCCTATTCAGTAAACTTGTGTCCTGGTTTTGTTAAAAACAAGACCAGTTCTCTTTTAGTGATTTTTCCTTTCAGCTAAGTTCAGCTAAGTGCCTTCTAAGTAACTGCATATTTTTCCTAGACACTGTACTGGTGCTGATAAGAGGACCAACGGAATGCTGAAGAAGCTCATGCTTAGATTTATTACTATGGTAACCAAGGTTAACGGATAATGGGACATATTTGGAAGGAGGAGTGGATGGAACAACTGACTAAAATTGACCAACTGAGTATTCCATCCCATAATCATCATGTACCCTATATAAGAGCAGAGATCACAAGGGTCTCGCCTCTTCGACCGTGGCTAGAATCTGGAGAAAACCTTGTCTGTCTGCCTGTGATCTATAGGCCTCAGGCCCTGCATCCTTGAAATCCATTTTCTGGTTTGCTGTGAAGTCCCGCCCATGACTTCCGGGTGCCTGCCCTACACCTGCTGGAGCCAAGCTCCTAGCTCCGCCGCTGCTGGAGTGATGCCAACTCCATATCGGACATTCAAGATTGCTTTTGTATATTTTGTATATATATTTATTCTCTATTTATTAGTAGCATTAGTAAAACCTTTAAAATTTTTCCAACTTGTAAGACTCTTTCTAACTTGAAGTCCTTCTTCCTTATCTTTCTATCACCTTTTATGGTGGTGGGGATTAACAGAGGGCATCTGCCATTGTTTATTGTTGCCTTGCTTTAAACCTTGACAGATTTAATTTGTGACCCATACAGGGAGAGATGAACGTATGGGGAAAGAGAAAGTATGGATAGAGAGAGCCATACGGGGATAAGATAAGAAAAAAACTGTAACAGGTTTTGTTTAAAGGATGCTGTTGCAAATTTGGTTGGATTTAATAATGTCTTTTTTGGGATTAATTCTTATTGTTAATATTTTTGTGTGGAATGTCATCTCTGGAAGTCAGAATAAAGTTGTTATAAAAGTTTTGTTCATGGGTTGTGTAGAAGTGATTTATTTAATCCTAATTAAGCCAATGATGTATTTCTATTAATTGTTATCATACTTCAGGAGTATGCATTTTTGGAATTCTTTGGTAGAAGCAGAAGAAATTAAAGAGACCTGTGCCTTTTGTTTTCTCAGTTTCAGGAGTGATATTTTAGGACAGCTATTTAACTATTCTCTGCCTGTGGCATTAGAGCAAATTATAGATGCTTTGGGGAATTTTGAATATCCCTGGACATTTGAGTGAAGAGTCTCTGGAATGTGTGTCAGTCTTTGCTAGTGACAGGAATTGCCGCTCTTAAAGCTACAAGCACTTCAGCCACTGAAATGCCCATGCCAGCTACTGTACCCCCCTAGACAGATTCTGCAACTACGTCAGTTCTTATAACAGATACAATAGCTACTGCACCCCCCTCAACAGACTCTGCAGCAACTCCAGTTCCTGACTTGGATACTGCAGCCACTACAACTGCAACATCAGTTACTGCATCCACTCAAACCCCCACAACATGTGATGTGGCCATTCAGACTTGAACAGTATTAGTTCACAGAATCACAGAATGTTAGGGATTGGAAGGGACCTCAAAAGATCATCTAGTCCAATCCCCCTGCTGGAGCAGGAACACCTAGATGAGGCTACACAGGAATGTGTCCAGGCCTTAATTTTGCTCTTCGAGATCAAGGTAAATGAACCATTGATACAGGGAATTAACAATTAACTAATTAACACTTAAAGAACTAACACTTAAAGACTTAAAGAACTAACAGAGAGCTAACCCTTTAACCCACATCACTATTGCCTAACCTTGCTTAGCTTTGTGTAACTTATTGTATGAGAAAAAGGAGTTCGCTGACGCCTTGCAAAGATAGTAATCCTTGGGTGCATCCTTGGTGCATCCTTGGGTGAACTAGATAACAGAAACTTGGGCACAGGACAGGGGATATGCCAGTTTTAACCAACTCAGCAGTCTGAGTCCTAACCAACTCATCACACTGGACCAAAGGTGACGGTGTACAGAGAAGAGGACCCGGGTTCATGATCACTGCGCAGGTGCAACTAGGAGGAACCGGAGGTGGAGACTATGGAAATGGTCTCCTGGAACTCATTGTAATAAGAGCTGCCTTCTCGGGGACAGGTTATGAATATGTATAGGCATTCCTAAAACTTTCATGAATATGTAACACTTGACTGCATTTAACCAAGCTCACAGCTACTGTAATTTTACACATGTATTAGGTGAAATTATCCCTCATGTGTCCAGCGCTGTAAATACATACCTTCTTTACAATCTTAAGGGTTGTAAGATCATTTCTGCGCCTCACCATCATGAGTCCATCACCGAATGCACCGTGACATTAAATTGGCATCACGGACAGGATTCTGGGAAACAGAGGAGTGCAGGTAGTGTAGAGGGCTCTGTCTCTTGGAATCAAACCAGAAGATCTCAAAGTGCAAAAGGGGTGTTGCTCTCATGTTGATGAGAATTGTCTGCTAGGGAGAGTGAAGGGGTAATCTTATTTGTTAGTATAACTAAGTTGAGCCTTCCCGTAGCAGATTTTTGGCCCCTTCAACCACTCAGGAAAGAGAAGGGTGATGCAGCAGTTGCTGTGGCTTTTGTAACTAAGTTGTGCCTTCCCATAGTGGGTTTTGCCCCTTCGTAATAAGAATGACTGAAAAGGCTAATAATCGAGATGTGAGAAGTCGAGACTCGTTCTACACACTTTTAGCAGAGTATGGGGCTTGACCCTCCGTACCTGGAGAAGACTGGGCTCATGATAATTGGGCTAATTTACAGAGTGTAGTAGACCGAGTGATTTCTTTATAGACTAAGTCTAAGTTTAGATCAAATAAGGATAAAGCTATAGTCTGTGCTGTCCTAGGAGCTAACCTAGTAGCAGCGATTGAAGATCATCTCAGACGATGTAGTAATGAAAGCAAAATTATAGAATCCCTTGAAAATCTGGTGCAGATTTTGCAAAAAACTACCTTCAGTTTAGAACAACAATTAGAAAAAGAGAAGGAAGAAAATAGCTTATTAAAAAAAATATTTAAAAAACACAGGAGTGCTGAGAGAGTGGGAGCTAGAAGAGAAAAGTATCCGACAAATAAATCAAATCAATGAGGAGCATACTGACCCTCACATTACAAGTAAGCAAACACCTTACACTGACACTGAGCTGACCAAACTAAAGAAAGAGTGTGGTCACCTCCCTAAAGAATCTGAAATGGAGTACGTGTGACACGTATCCCTAACTGGGGGAGAACCCCTGGCAATCACTGGCACACCCAATCAATTGCTAGAAAGTGTACACAAAGCAGCCTGCTTGCAAATGATACATGAAAGAAAATTGATTCCCGAATATGAATCCCCAATGATGCTGCCAGTGAATCCTGACATGATAACTCCCTTGATAAGGGGACTTCCAGAGTCTCTCCGAGAAACAGGAAAACTAGAACCTCCATTCCCTAGTAGTGGGCAGGGGGATGGAGGATGGATTTATATCCAACAGCTCACACACACAAAGAGGGGAGATTTATTGATCACGGCTATAGTGGGTCCTAAGCATGCACTTGTAACCTTTTTAATCGATGCCAGTGCACAGATTTCTGCTCTGAAGGAAGAAGATGCTAAAAGGTGTGGGGTTTCTCCCTTGAAGTGACATTTTTGCGTCCTCAGTGCCTTACAGTCCACAGAACAATACCCCCTTCCCCTGGGTGCCAAGAAAGGTATCAAACCGGTTATACAAGAAATGTGAGAACAAAGAGTGGTAATAAATGCCCATTCTCTTTTTAACTCCCAGTGTGCCTGGGAGAAAAGTTTGTTCGTTGCTAGCCTGACTCTAGTAGAAGTAGAGAAGATTGCATGACAACAGCCGATCGTATTAAGAAGCTCATTTAAAATAATAAAAACAGTCACTTCTGGGGCCCGTACCCCTGATGAGGTGGTCCAGGAAGCCTCAGTATGAAAGTGGTATGCTCAGATTGAACACTATTGTAACATTTTCTCAATATCTGAAGGAACTTTAAAAAACCTAGCTATACAAGCTGTGGGCTGGGTAGCTTCTCATCAGGTAGATGGGGGATCCGCAGAAAATGGAATAACTGAGCTGATGAGTTAGCAAGACTGGCCCCCGTACAAAAGGACCAAATTTCAGAAGACTGGGAACGCTTGTTAGAATGGTTACATGTAAAATGCAAACACACTGGAGCTAAAGGCTTGTATCATGAAGCCCTGGTCAGCAAACAATGTCGAAGACAGCTTGAAAGGCACCCTTTAGAAGACAACCCTCTACATTTAAGGGAGGGTAAAGGTTTGTGGGATATCTGGCAGGTGGATTATTTTAGCCCCTTTAAGCAAACAGGAGGTAAACATTTTGTGCTGGTGGGGGGGAATAACCCCAGAATTGGTCCAAACTGAAGCTTTTGGCAGGGCTACAGGTGAAAACACTGTGAAACAATTGTGAGAATGGTTTGGAACTTTTCCAAAACCACAAGCTGCACCCCCGGATAATTGTATCATTTTAATTATTCTTGCCTCAAGGAGACGAGCCCTGTTTGTTTTCCTTTTTGCAGAAGAACTCTGAGGGAAACAGAGAATAACACAAATCATTCATTAATCGAATCTGAAGGCCTAAATTTTTAAAATGACCAATAGTATAAGCTGCTAATGCTTTTCTACATCTTTTCACTTACCTACTGTAGTAATTGAATGGGAGTGGGATAGTAAAGATTAAGTTAAAGACCTAACTGGTGTGTTGGGGACAGGATTGGAAGTCTTAAATGGTATTGATTCAGAAATATTAATGAATAAATTGGCTACCAGAAGTAAATATAAAAGACACACTTAGTGTGGTCCAAAATAACCTTTCTTTGGCTCTCAGTTGTACTCAGGCACAACTGTGGATGCAATCAGTAGCCACCTCAATCATAAGAGAAGCCACTTTACTTTAGTTTACTTTAGTAAACTTCACTTATAACCCCATCACAAACACAGCCACGACCTTTGTGTTAACCATACACAATGCTTCAATATACATAATTTACCCTATCATTGCATTAGGATTGAACCACAACAGAACTATACTCTATCCTTTCGAACACAGAGTATGGGTCCAAAAAGTAGAGGAAAAATGGCAAACTGTCAATTTAGAATCTTGTATTGTGCGAGAACAGCAAGGATTCATCTGTGAAAGTAATACAATCAGTGCTCAAGACATTTGTCTGAACACTGAGCAGAATTTTTGTCATTTTGAGATTCGTCCTGACAATCAAGAAACTGTATTAGTGTATATTGGCAAAGGTTGTGTGTGCTTGAGGACTGCTTGTAACTCTATATTAGTAGATACAGTGATGGTAAATATTAGAAATCATTCAAATTTTTGTGTTTGTAATTTTGTTAAAATTACTGGATGTGATTTTTCTTATTTAGCACCAGTTATATCTCATCAACTTATACAATCTAATGATACACCGATTTACAAATTACTACCTACACCTGTCAGGATGAATCTCACATTGGTAAAGCAATTGTTGCAACACCACGACTTGATCAAGATCTTGGAAGAAGTTCAAGTAAATGGACAGAAAACCTTGATAACCGTTCACCACAATGCTGAAGAAATTCACCGTGTGTTGAGTAGAAAAAGATGTTGAACATAAGTGGTGGGACACGCTTTTTGGGTGGTCACCTACTGCTACAGGCATCCTGAACAAGTTGTGTCACTCCATAGTTGTTCTCTTAGTATTAGTTTTGATAGGTTTTGTTCTGTCCGCCATATTGCATGTTTTAAATTGGAATTTGGTAAAGCGTTTGACACATTTAACATCTGTACTTAATGCACATAATTTGTTTAGTGTACCCTCCAATGTAGACATCCCTAAAACCATTGATACAAAGCGGATCACGTGGATATAAACCACTTTTCCTTTTCTTCCTCTATACCTCTCTTTGAGGATTGTGTTACTGCCACAAGCTCCTGATAATAATGTTCAGCCATGGGGTGGTGCAGGAGTCAGTCCAAAGAACAGTATCTGCTTGAACATTGCCATCAAGAACAGATGGACAACGACTTGGAGAGAGGCCTGAGGAAAAAAACTGTGTTATACAGGTCTCTCCGATCTGGGGACAATAGCTGTTGTCCAGAAGATGGATTTCCACCTGCTGCTTCAGCCAAACCTGCCCCCCCACCTCCTCCCTGTTACTAAGACCAATGAAGAAGAGCATGCGCAGAGGCTCGCCGAGGGTCTTGAGGTCACCCAAAGGACCAGAAAGAGACCCCTGAACGTGAGACCACAAAGGCGCAGACAGGTTCTGGCAGGTGAAGCGGAGATTCTTCGAGCCTGTGCAGTTAAGCCTGGATTGCAAAACAAAGGCGGAGATTGGCCTCGACCCATGGGAGTGAGGGGGGGTGAAGAAGCATAAAAGATGGTTCCTGACTGGACATTGTTGAGGTCTCCCCACCAAAGGATCACGGATCACGACAGAGGACTGGCAGGATGCTGTTTGGGACCTGGGACCATAGGGATGCCTTTGGACCCGTGATGGTAACCAACCCTCTTTCCCCCTTTCCTTTTTCTTTCCCTTTTTCTCTTTCTCTATCGCATGCCACTTTATGGGCAAAATAATAAAGTAACACTGTTTGATTGAATTAAAACCCCTTGGCATTTTGGTTGTCTAATTTTGCGCTTCGAGATCAAGGTAAACGAACCATCATGAGTCCATTACTGAATGGACCGTGACAGTACCCCAAAGACAGTTTTAGGCAGACAACAAGTTCCAAAATAGACTTTATTCTGGCCAGAAAAGTGCAGCCAACAAACCAACTGTCCTGGTTTTGTTAAAAACAAGTTTCTCTTTTAGTGAATTTGCCTGTCAGCTAAAGCCTTCATGTTAGCTGCATTTTCCTGGAGAACCCAACACGTGTTTTGGTTAAACCTAGCAATGGAATGCAAACTTATTGATAAGCATGGATGGACATCTCACGAGAGGGGCAACGAGAAAACTGATGACCGAGAGACTGACCAACGGTGTATAACATTCCATTCACGTGAATACTTCATATAAAAGTGGGAGATCACGAGGATCTCAGCCCCTTTTTCCCCCTTTTCCCTTTTTCCTCATGGCTGACATTAGGAGAGGACCTTGCTGGTCGTCCCTGCGAACTGAGGCCTAGTGACAGACTGAATCCAGCTCCGGTTGGCTACAGAGTCTAATCCAGGACTTTGGGTGCTGGCTCTGCAGTTGCTGAGACTTACAAGATTGGTTTTGTATATTTTGTATTATTTTCTCTATTCTTATTAGTAGCATTAGTAAAACATCTTTAACTTTTCCAACTCTCTTCTCTCTGTCCTTCTTTCCCTCCCGATCGCCTGTCCTGAGTGGGAAGGGGGGAGAGGGAGGGACAAAAGGGGGAAGTGGGGGGGAGAAGAGGTTAACAATACATCTGCCAGGGTTTGATTGTCACCCCGCAATCTTAACCCTCGACAGATAATTGGCGCCCAACGTGGGGCAAGAGAAAGGGGTAAATTTGAAGATTTTTGACTTTTCTACTGCTCTGACGTACCTTTCAATTTTCTTGGCACGGTGCCAACTCATAGAGTTGTGATACTCGTGCGTCTGCTTGCTTTGGATATTTTTTAGTGATATTAAGGCAAAGTGAATTACATTGATTTAAAAATGTTATGGCAAAAGTTGTATCAGTTATTTTCTACATTGTGCTCGCTGATCCCATATCTGTGTTGGTGTTTCTTTCTGAATCGAAGTATTCATTATACAACAACAAGAAACTGGACAGCGGTCATGATGATTCTGTGTGGTTTGGCATTGGTTTATTTCATTATACTGCAGCCGCTAATGAATTTCTACTCGCTTCTGCTTTACCTTGAAAAACCTCCAGGAGAGATTAAAGAGCAGAATGGCTCTATATTTGCTAATTGGTCAAGCGAATCTTTAGAAAGGCTGACTAACAATACTTTTGTGTTTTCACTAGGACAGTTTGCAAATGTTTTAGAGAACTTTGAATATCCTTGGAGCTTTGATAGAACTGTGATGGTGTTATCTGGTTTGCTGAATGTGTGTCAGTTTGTGTTACTGTTAAGAGAAATGAGGTTCAATAGGAGGTTTGCGTCTCTTCTTAGTCTTGAGATTTGCGGTGCGTCTTCGGAAGCTTTAGCAAAAAGCACTCCTAGCCGCTCGAGAAAAGGCAAAACAGCCAAAGCTGCTGCTGCTGCAGCCACTGCCCCCCCAACTGCGGCTTCACAGGCTGAAGCTACAGCTCCTACGCAGAGCTCCTCTGCCAAGGTCGCTGCAGATAACGTTACTTCTCTAGCCTCAAAGGCTAACAAGGCAGCCCCCCCGTCTTCACACACTGCTCACTGTTGCTGCTGTAACCACAGCAATCACTGTGACAGTCATTCAGACTCTGAAAATGAATCAAATGATGGTGAACCCATATCAGCATCAGTTGCCGGTTGTAAGAAAGTCACTAGAAAGACTACCCGTGCAGCAGGTGATGGCACAGGGCCAACATCAACCCAAGAGGCATCATCAGGACAGGGTGGAGATGAAGTGACCACCACTCGGTCCTTTTCTCCAGGTGAGCTGAGAGATCTGCGAAAAGACTTTAGTCGTCGTGAAGGCGAGAATATTTTAACCTGGCTGCTGCGATGCTGGGACAATGGGGCAGAAACAATTGAATTAGAAGGTGGTGAAGCCAGGCAGCTGGGATCTCTGTCAAAAGATTCCACCATTGATAGGGCAATTTCAAGAGAGTCTAATGCCGCTGCTCTCTGGACCCGACTCCTGGCAGCTATGAAAGTCAGATTTCCCTACAAGGAAGATTGTATATCCACGTTAGGGAAATGGAATACTATGGAGAGAGGTATCCAGTTCCTGAGAGAATTAGCTGTGTGAGAGATCATCTATCTAGGACCAAACAGCCAAGAGGGGACAGACCCAGAGAGAATCAATTGTACAAAATCTATGTGGCGCAGATTTGTACAAAGTGCACCACCTGCATATGCTAAGTCATTGGCAGGAATGGTCTGGTCAGCTAGAGGTGTACAAGAAATTAATGAAGTGATTGAGCAGCTCCGGTACTTGGAGGACAGCCTTGCTGGTTCTCTACGGGCTTGTGTCTCTTCTGTGGAGAAACTGTGTGAAAAATCTGATGACCGGTTTGAAAAGCTGTTGCAAGAAATCAAAGAGCTCAGAGAAGAATCGTACCGTTCACGATCTGCACAAACCTATGTTTCAGCTGTTAGGAGAAGGGGTTTCCAATCTCGAGAGAGAGGGCAGAGACAGCCCACAAAAAGAGGTTCACTGTGGTTCTTCCTACATGAGCAGGGAGAAAACATGAATAAGTGGCATGGAAGGCCTACCTCAGAACTTCAAGAACGAGTACGTGAGATAAAAGGAAAAACTCCTAGGAAGGTGGCTGCTCCAGTTTACAAAAGGGGCAGAAGAGATTCTGATACTCTTGAAGGAACCTCTAATTCACACCCAGAGACTGTGCAAAACAGGAATTAGAGGTGCCCTGCCTCCAACCAGGTGGAGGAAAGGGATAACAGAGTTTATTGGACTGTACAAATACTATGGCCTGGTACAACACAACCCCAGGAGTACAAAGCTTTAGTGGACACTGGTGCTCAGTGCACAATAATTCCTTCTAATTTTAAAGGAACGCAATCCATCAATATTGTTGGAGTGACTGGGGGATCCCAGGAGCTGACTGTTGTAGAGGCTGAAATGAGCCTAACTGGAAAAAACTGGCAAAAGCATCCCATTGTGACTGGTCCAGATGCTCCGTGCATCCTTGGCATAGACTACCTCAGGAGAGGGTATTTTAAGGACCCAAAAGGGTATAGGTGGGCATTTGGTATAGCAGCTGTGGACACTGAGAAAATTGAACAGCTGTCTGATTTGCCTGGTCTTTCAGATGACCCTTCTGTTGTAGGACTGCTGATGGTTGACGATCAGCAGGTGCCAATTGCTACCACGACGGTGCATCGCTGGCAATACCGCACCGATCGAGACTCTTTGATTCCTATCCAGAAGCTGATCCGTCAATTGGAAAGCCAGGGTGTGATCAGTAAGACTCGCTCACCTTTTAACAGCCCAATCTGGCCAGTGCGAAAGTCTAGTGATGAGTGGAGACTAACTGAAGACTATCGTGGCCTGAATGAAGTTACACCACCACTGAGTGCTGCTGTGCCTGACATACTAGAACTGCAATTTGAACTGGTGTCAAAGGCAGCCAAGTGGTATGCTACAATTGACATTGCTAATGCATTTTTCTCTATTCCTGTAGCA
This sequence comes from Patagioenas fasciata, assembly GCF_037038585.1. Classification (NCBI taxonomy): domain Eukaryota; kingdom Metazoa; phylum Chordata; class Aves; order Columbiformes; family Columbidae; genus Patagioenas; species Patagioenas fasciata. The sequence continues at coordinate 28,957,061 of NC_092559.1, forward strand.
GCAGAGTGCAGGGCGCAGTTTGCTTTCACCTGGAGGGGCATCCAGTATACATGGAATCGCTTGCCCCAGGGGTGGAAACACAGTCCTACCATCTGCCATGGACTGATCCAGACCACGCTGGAGCAAGGTGAAGCTCCAGAACACTTGCAATATATTGATGACATCATCGTATGGGGCGACACAGCGAAAGAAGTCTTCGAGAAAGGTGAGAGAATAATTCATATTCTTTTGGATGCTGGTTTTGCCATAAAACGAAGCAAGGTCAAGGGACCTGCACAAGAGATCCAGTTTTTAGGAATAAAATGGCAAGATGGCCGTCGTCAGATCCCAATGGATGTGATCAACAAAATTGCAGCAATGTCTCCACCTACTCATAAAAAGGAGACACAGACTTTCTTGGGCGTTGTAGGTTTTTGGAGAATGCATATTCCTGACTACAGCCACATTGTGAGCCCTCTCTATCGAGTGACTCGTAAAAAGAACCAATTTGAGTGGGGCCCTGAACAACAACAAGCCTTTGAACAAATTAAGCGTGAGATAACTCATGCGGTGGTCCTTGGACCAGTCCGAACTGGACTAGATGTTAAAAATGTGCTCTACACCGCAGCCGGAGATACTGGACTTACCTGGAGCCTCTGGCAGAAAGCACCAGGAGAAACCCGAGGTCGACCCTTAGGTTTTTGGAGTCGAGGATACAAAGGATCTGAGGCCAACTATACTCCAACTGAAAAGGAGATACTAGCCGCATATGAAGGAGTTCGAGCTGCTTCAGAAGTGATCGGCACTGAAGCACAGCTCCTCCTGGCACCTCGACTGCCGGTGCTGAGCTGGATGTTCAAGGGGACGGTTCCCTCTCCACATCATGCAACCGAAGTTACATGGAGTAAATGGATTGCACTGATCACACAACGAGCTCGAATTGGAAGTCTGAACCGTCCAGGGATATTAGAAGTGATTACAGAATGGCCAGAAAGCAAAGACTTTGGGATGTCTCCAGATGAGGAGGAAGTAAAACGTGCTGAAGAAGCACCACCATATAATACGCTTTCAGAGACTGATAAGCAGTATGCACTGTTCACAGATGGATCCTGTCGTCTTGTAGGAAAACATCGAAGGTGGAAAGTTGCTGTGTGGAATCCCACACGACAAGTTACAGAAGCCACTGAAGGACAAGGTGAATCCAGTCAGTTTGCAGAAGTGAAAGCCATCCAGCTGGCTTTGGACATTGCTGAATGAGAGAAGTGGCCAATACTTTATCTCTATACTGACTCATGGATGGCAGCAAATGCCTTATGGGGGTGGCTACAGCAATGGAAGAAAAGCAACTGGCAGCGCAGAGGTAAACCCATTTGGGCTGCCACACTGTGGCAAGACATTGCTGCTCAGCTAGAGAGCCTGCCTGTGAAAGTTCGTCATGTAGATGCTCATGTGCCTAAAAGTCGAGCCACTGCGGAACATCTAAACAACCACCAAGCAGATCAAGCTGCTAAGATTAAAGTATCTGAGGTGGACTTGGACTGGCAACATAAAGATGAACTTTTCCTAGCTCGGTGGGCCCATGATGCTTCAGGGTATCAAGGTAGAAATGCAACATACAAATGGGCTCGTGATCGAGGGGTGGATTTAACTATGGACACTATTTCACAGGTTATTCATGAATGTGAAACTTGCGCCGAAATCAAACAAGCAAAACGGTTAAAACCTGTATGGTATGGGGGGCGATGGTTAAAGTATAAGTATGGAGAAGCTTGGCAGATTGATTATATTACACTTCCACAAACACGTCAAGGTAAGCGTTATGTACTTACAATGGTGGAAGCAACCACTGGATGGTTGGAAACATATGCCGTACCTCATGCTACAGCCCAAAATACTATCTTGGGCCTTGAGAAGCAAGTCCTTTGGCGGCACGGTACGCCAGAAAGAATTGAATCAGACAATGGTACTCATTTCAAAAACAGTATTATAGACAATTGGGCCAAAGAACATGGTATTGAGTGGGTATATCATATTCCATATCATGCACCAGCCTCTGGGAAAATTGAAAGGTACAATGGTTTGTTAAAAACTGCACTAAAGGCACTTGGTGGTGGAACCTTTAAAAACTGGGATTCACATTAAGCAAAAGCCACTTGGTTGGTCAACACTAGGGGATCAACCAATCGAGCCGGGCCTGCCCAATCAGAAATTCTACGTACTGTAGAAGGAGATAAAGTCCCTGTAGTACACATGAAAAATATCTTAGGAAAGGCAGTCTGGGTTACTCCTGCCTCAGGCAAAGGCAAACCTATTCGTGGGATTGTTTTTGCCCAGGGACCTGGCAGCACCTGGTGGGTGATGCTTAAGGATGGAGAAGTTCAGTGTGTACCTCAAGGGGATATCATTTTAGGTGAAAATATGCAATGTTGAACTGTATGATGTGAATTGCCGCACTAACAATGTTTAATAAGTGTCTTTCAGATCAAGACAATGGTGATGAAACTAGAGCTAGCTTCTTCAAGTGGCGCCCGACACCTTCTTCGAAGTTGGTGTCCTTAACCCACAAACAGTGGTCATGAGATGCACTTGTACCATTTTTCCTGCCCTGGGAGACTGTTGTGACAAAATGAACTTAATGAATTTTTCAAAGGATGGTCCACTGATGTAGTGGCAGAGCCCCCCCCGCCCCAGGGGGATGGGGTTGTCGCCAGCCTGGCTGAGAGGTGAAGCCAGAGACAAAAGAGACTAAAGGAGCACCATTAGAAGGTAACAATGAGTGAGCAATCGCCGGACACATGCGTGCAGAGCGCGTGGACAGTACATGCAGCCTATCATGTTATTGTATAACACGAGTTACAACCAATCACGTTGTTGTAAGGCGCGTGGACAGGGCAGCTTTGCTATAAAGCTAGCCCGGTCCGACAATAAAGCGAACTCTGTGAACATCATATTGGTGTGTCAGGTTCCGTGGCTCGCATGGATAAAGCAACACTTTGGTGACCCCGACGTGATACTTCGTATCGAAGCAAGATCGCCGGAAGTGAAGACGCGAGGACGCCACCTGGGGGCGACACCAGCCCAGCGCTCAATCATAGCGGAAAGTAGGCCTACGAAGAAGCAGGTGGCATGGGAAACACGGCATCCGTGGAAGAAAAAATAATAGTGAGAAGTATTCTGCAGCTGGCTGCAAGAACAGGAAGAATTTTGGAAAAAGACGCGGTGGAGCGCCTTTTACTATTCGCCCAGCGTAAGGGCTGTGTTCGTTCGACGGACGAATTTTTTTCTCCCAGTACATGGGAGGACATAGGGACCGAACTATGGGAAGCGGTTACAAGGGGGAGCCGCGAGGCTTGCGATCTCGCCGGACCCTGGCGGGAGGTCAGGCAGCTAATGCAGGAAGTCTCAGAGGAGCCGGAGCTGTGTGCCGTCCCCTCGGAGCCGCCCGCCGCGAGCTGCCCACCCTCCGAGAACTCCGAAGAATCAACACCGCTGGTATGTCCCGTATCAGATCTGGAGTTCTGGGGCGGAGAGCAAATTATACCCTCTGCGCCCGTTGAGCCATTGCCTGGCTCCGACAACGAATGGCAGCAACCGGCAAGTTTCAACAAGCCAGGACAAGTTAATCCAGCCGACGTGCCTTTGCCGGAGGACCCGATGGAACACCAGGACGGAGCACCGCAGAATCGCCCTGAGTTCCAGGAGGAGAGCCACGTGCAGAGCCTGAAGGACTTACTGAGACGGCAGGAGAGCCAGATACAAGAAGTTCTAGAAGCTATGAAACGACTAGATGGCGGTAACAGTAAAACTTCGCGGTTAATAGCATATAAAAAGGCGTCAGATGCAATTAAGGACGGGCTGGAGGCAATTGGCAGGGAATGTGAAAAACGGGGAAAACAGGAAAGGGAGGGGGTGGAATTAGACCTCACTCCGGAGGAGCTCCGTATCAAAAGGGAGCGAATACAAAAATGGGCTAGACAATGTGTTGAAGATGGGATGTGGTCTGTAAGAGAAGCAGATGAATATTTGAGAGCGCGATATGGAAAAGGGCTGGAGACTGGGTTAGCAGATCGGTTTGCAAATATGCGCCGACTTACTGATCCACAGGGAAACACAAGGGAATTGTATAGCAGTGATAATAATGATAATTTGGGTGCTGCCCCTGTGCATCAGGGTAGAGATATTCCTCGAGATCATTCTTATAATGCAGGGCAACGTTGGCAAGGAGTAATCAGAGATGCAACTATTGAAGGGATCATGTTACCTGGTAGTATTACAGCAGTGCCAGTGCACATAGATAATAGAGGACAAAGGCAGTGGTCGCCTTTTGATTGGAAAACGGTTAAGCAATTGCAAAGTGCAGTTATGCAATATGGTACGGATAATAAGCATGTGATGCAGCTAATCAATTCATTTTTCAAGGAGCAAGTACTAACTCAAACAGATATTAGGGCGTTGATGGAGTTATTGCTTCCTCCAACGGGGTATTTGCTGTTCTTGGACAAGTGGCAGGGGAAAGTGGAATTGGCAGTATTAGAAAATGTTCGTTTACCAGCTGATGATCCGTTGCGGTTAGCTAGCATGGACCAGTTACTGGGTCGTGGGCAATATGCGGATGGTGCTACTCAGGCAGCACTTCATCCAAGGATTTTGCAGCAAACGCAAGGGCTTGCCTTGGCGGCAGTGAAAGAATTGCCAAATAGAGGTAACCCTGTGCCACCCTATTCTACAATAGAGTGGGATCCTGGGGAACCATATATGACATTTGTGGATCGTTTAAAAGAAGTGATAGATGCCTCTCCTAACTTGACTCCAGAGGCAAAAGCTGCTGTGGGGAAAGATTTGGCTATGATGAATGCAAACACCCAATGCCAACAGATATTAGCCGGTTTGGGAAAAACTGCTTCTTTAGCAGAGATGGTGGAAGCTCGCACACAGGTACCGATTATGCAACAGGAGGTAGAAAAAGCAAAAATACATGCTCAAGCCCACGCTGCAGCCTTGGCTGCAGCACTTAAGCCTGCAATGAAAGGCCGAAGCCCTTCTTGTGGCCTAGCATGTTTTACTTGCGGACAGACAGGACATCTTAAAAGAAACTGCCCTCAATATGCTTAGCAGCATTGCAAAAATGGCATAACTCTCCAGTTAATCTGGTAACAGATTCTCTTTATGTTGTGGGAATTGTACAAAGAATACATAGAGCACTTTTGCAGCGAGTTTCCAATTCCTTGTTGTTTGAAGCATTGTTAGATTTGTGGAACGTATTAGATTATAGGACAGCACCAGTATTTATCATGCATATAAAAAGCCATACTAACATACCAGGTGGTCTAGTAGAAGGAAACAGCACCATAGACAAACTTGTGGCAGTAGCAGATATATCCCCTTTTGAACAAGCCAGACAAGCTCACGAATTCTTTCATCAATCCTCAGCAGCACTCCGAAAGCAGTTTACAATTACAAAGGAACAAGCTCGAGCCATTATTGCAGCTTGTCCTGATTGTGCCCGCATAGTCCCTCTCCAACAAAAGGGAGTAAATCCTCGGGGCTTGCAGCCAGGTCAGTTATGGCAAACTGATATTACTGAATTTGCACCATTTGGCAGACAAAAGTACATTCATGTCTCCATAGATACCTGTTCAGGACTGCTGTGGGCTACAGCCTTGACCTCAGCAAATGCAAAGGCAGTAAAACGTCATTTACTACAAGCTTTTGCTGTCATGGGTGTCCCTACACAAATCAAAACAGATAATGGTCCTGCATACCACTCTGACAGACTTGCAGCCTTCCTCACCCAGTGGAAGGTACAGCACCTGTTTGGAATCCCTTATAATTCTACTGGCCAAGCAATTATTGAGCGTGCACACCGTGCATTAAAAAATCTTTTGTCTGTTTTGAAAAAACAAGGGGGAATTGGTGTGAGCCCAGAAGAGGTATTGATGAAGGCATTGTATGTGCTGAACTGGCTTAATCCTAAAAGTGAAACTGAAATGGAACCAATTGTTATGCACCATATCAAAAATGTCAAAGATTTTTCCGAAAATGTGCCTAAGGTTAGTGTGTTTAATCCGACAACACAACAATGGGAAGGTCCTATGTCACTAATAACCTGGGGAAGGGGATATGCTTGTGTTTCTACAGGTAACCACAAAAATTCATGGATCCCAGCAAAGTGGGTGAGACCTTGGCTAGCTAACAGAGAAGAAACCGATTGCAGTGATGACAACCCTTAACCTCAGACATGTTATCGCTTTAAGCAACGAATGTAGCCAATGTTGAGAATACCACTTTGTAAAACAGAGCAGCAATTAATGTTTTGTTATTGGACATGTTCACAGTTATGAAGAGTTTGATTGTATGTGTTGTTTGAACTTAAAAGTTAAAAAGATAGAAGATTTGCAGAACAAGAAAATAACAGAAGATATTGGGTTTTTTGGGGTGAATGCCTTGTTTGGTTAAAAGGAATATTGAAAACAGGTTTGTTCTTGTTAATTGTAATTGTATTAGCCTTAATGTTCTTACCCTGTATTTCACACTGTATTTAAAGCATGATACGGCGTATTGTTAATATAAAATAAAAGAGGGGGAGATGTAGTGGCAGAGCCCCCCCCGCCCCAGGGGGATGGGGTTGTCGCCAGCCTGGCTGAGAGGTGAAGCCAGAGACAAAAGAGACTAAAGGAGCACCATTAGAAGGTAACAATGAGTGAGCAATCGCCGGACACATGCGTGCAGAGCGCGTGGACAGTACATGCAGCCTATCATGTTATTGTATAACACGAGTTACAACCAATCACGTTGTTGTAAGGCGCGTGGACAGGGCAGCTTTGCTATAAAGCTAGCCCGGTCCGACAATAAAGCGAACTCTGTGAACATCATATTGGTGTGTCAGGTTCCGTGGCTCGCATGGATAAAGCAACACTCTGATTAATTACTCCTGTGTATATATGTACATATGTGTATATATATATATATAGTAGTAGTGATTAATTAGATTGTATTGATAGATTGTATTAATAAGGTTTAAGTATTCAGTGAATGTCATATTATAAGGGGTGGAATGTCCTGGTTTTGTTAAAAACAAGTTTCTCTTTTAGTGAATTTACCTGTCAGCTAAAGCCTTCATGTTAGCTGCATTTTCCTGGAGAACCCAACACATGTTTTGGTTAAACCTAGCAATGGAATGCAAACTTATTGATAAGCACGGATGGACATCTCGCGAGAGGGGCAACGAGAAAACTGATGACCGAGAGACTGACCAATGGTGTATAACATTCCATTCACGTGAATACTTCATATAAAAGTGGGAGATCACGAGGATCTCATCCCTTTTTCCCCCTTTTCCCTTTTTCCTCATGGCTGACATTAGGAGAGGACCTTGCTGGTCGTCCCTGCGAACTGAGACCTAGTGACAGACTGAATCCAGCTCCGGTTGGCTACAGAGTCTAATCCAGGACTTTGGGTGCTGGCTCTGCAGTTGCTGAGACTTACAAGATTGGTTTTGTATATTTTGTATTATTTTCTCTATTCTTATTAGTAGCATTAGTAAAACATCTTTAACTTTTCCAACTCTCTTCTCTCTGTCCTTCTTTCCCTCCCGATCGCCTGTCCTGAGTGGGAAGGGAGGAGAGGGAGGGGCAAAAGGGGGACGTGGGGAGGAGAGGAGGTTAACAATACACCTGCCAGGGTTTTTGTTGTCACCCCACAATCTTAACCCTTGACAGATAATTGGCGCCCAACGTGGGGCAAGAGAAAAGGGTAAATTTGGAGATTTTTAGCTTTTCTACTGCTCTGATGTACCTTTCAATTTTCTTGGCACGATGCCAACTCATAGAGTTGTGATACTCGCGCGTCTGTTTGCTTCGGATATTATTTAGTGGTATTAAGGCAAAGCGAATTACATTGATTTAAAGATGTTATGGCATAAGTTGTATCAGTTATTTTCTACATTGTGCTCACTGATTCCTTATCTGTGTTGGTGTTTCTTTCTGAATCGAAGTATTCATTATATAACAACAAGAAACTGGACAGCGGTCATGATGATATTGTGTGTTTTGGCACTGGTTTATTTCATTACACTGCAGTCGCTAATGAATTTCTACTCGCTTCTGCTGTACCTTGAAAAGCCTCTGGGAGAGATTAAACAGCAGTACGGCTATGTGTTTGCTAACTGGTCAAGCGAATCTTTAGAAAGGGTGACTAACCATACTTTTGTCTTTTCACTGAGACAGTTTGCAAATGTTTTACACAACTTTGAATATCCTTGGAGCTTTGATAGAACTGTGATGGTGCTATCTGGTTTGCTGAATGTGTGTCAGTTTGTGCTTCTGTTAAAAGAAATGAGGTTCAATAGGAGGTTTGCATCTCTTTTTAGTCCTGGGATTTGCGATGCGTCTTCGGAAGCTTTAGCAAAAAGCACTCCGAGCCACTCGAGTAAAGGCAAAACAGTGAAAGCTGCTGCTGCAGCCACTGCCCCCCCAATCGCAGCTTCACAGGCTGAAGCTACAGCTTCTACACAGAGCTCCTCTGCCAAGGTTGCTGCAGATAACATTACCTCTCCAGCCTCAAAGGCTAACAAGGCAGCCCCCCCTTCTTCACACACTGCTCACTGTTGCTGCTGTAACCACAGCAATCACTGTGACAGACATTCAGACTCTGGAAATGAATCGAATGATGGTGAACCCATATCAGCATCAGTTGCCGGTTTTAAGAAAGTCACTAGAAAGACTACTCGTGCAGCAGGTGATGGCACAGGGCCAACATCAACCCAAGGGGCACCATCAGGACAGGGAGGAGATGAAGTGACCACCACTCGGTCCTTTTCTCCAGGTGAGCTGAGAGATCTGCGAAAAGACTTTAGTCGTCGTGAAGGTGAGAATATTTTAACCTGGCTGCTGCGATGCTGGGACAATGGGGCAGAAACAATTGAATTAGAAGGTGGTGAAATCAGGCACTGGGATCTCTGTCAAAAGATTCCACCACTGATAGGGCAATTTCAAGAGACTCTAATGCCACTACTCTCTGGACCCGACTCTTGGCAGCTATGAAAGTAAGATTTCCCTACAAGGAAGATTGTATATCCAAGTTAGGGAAATGGAATACTATGGAGAGAGGTATCCAGTTCCTGAGAGAATTAGCAGTGCGAGAGATCATCTATTTTGGACCAGACAACCAAGAGGGGACAGACCCAGACAGAATCAATTGTACACGACCTCTGTGGCGCAGATTTGTACAAAGTGCACCACCTGCATATGCTAAGTCATTGGCAGGAATGGTCTGGTCAGCTAGAGGTGTACAAGATATTACTGAAGTGATTGACCAGCTCCGGAACTTTGAGGACAGCCTTGCTGGTTCTCTGTGGGCTTGTGTCTCTGCTGTGGAGAAACTGTGTGAAAAATCTGATGACCGGTTTGAAAAGTTGTTGCAAGAAATCAAAGAACTCAGAGAAGACACGTACCATTCACGACCTGCACAAACCTATGTTTCAGCTATTAGGAAAAGACGTTTCCAATCTCGAGAGAGAGGGCAGAGACAGCCCACAAAAAGAGGTTCACTGTGGTTCTTCCTACATGAGCAGGGAGAAAACACGAATAAGTGGCACGGAAGACCTACCTCAGAACTTCAAGAACGAGTACGTGAGATAAAAGGAAAAACTCCTAAGAAGGTGGCTGCTCCAGTTTACAAAAGGGGCAGAAGAGATTCTGATGCTCTTGAAGGAACCTCTAATTCACACCCAGAGACTGTGCAAAACAGGAATTAGAGGTGCCCTGCCTCCAACCAGGTGGAGGAAAGGGATAACAGAGTTTATTGGACTGTACTTGCACTGAAATCAAACAAGTGAAACGGTTAAAGCCTGTATGGTATGGGGGGTGATGGTTAAAGTATAAGTATGGAGAAGCTTGGCAGATTGATTATATTACACTTCCACTGTTGGGAAGTAAAATGTGGGAAAGCAAGATGTGCAGTTCCAGCCATCTGGATGATAAAGAAAGATCAATACTAACATGACCATCCGGATGGTCGAAGACATAATACTAACATAATAATATGTAAAGGGCCTTGGACAGATTACTTTGAAGTACATTTCTCGTAACTGTAAAAAGTTATAGCCCAAACTCGTGAGAATGGTATCTCGGGCCAGATAACCGCCCCCAAGTGCATGGGATGTGTGAATGTCCTTGGGCCTGGTCTGTGAATGAGTGGAAAAACAAGTGAGACAAATATCACATGAATTTAGTGTGTTCTTAATAACAATTAGTGGAAAAACACCTTTTTGTAAACATCTTAGCATCTTAGTCCAGACCTGTACCTGTAAATCCTATGGTCAATGGTGAATAAAGAAGGTAGCCTAAGCCTAGGCCTAGGTCAGCTCTCTGCCTGGCCAGGCTCTGCACTCCTTCCTGAACAAGATCTTTGCCTCTGCATGAATTTCTGTCTGCGTCCTGGTATGCGTTGTTCCTAATCGCCGCGTTCCACAAACACGTCAAGGTAAGCACTATGTACTTACAATGGTGGAAGCAACCACTGGATGGTTGGAAACATATGCCGTACCTCATGCTACAGCCCGAAATACTATCTTGGGCCTTGAGAAGCAAGTCCTTTGGTGACACGGTACGCCAGAAAGAATTGAATCAGACAATGGTACTCATTTCAAAAACAGTATTATAGACAATTGGGCCAAAGAACATGGTATTGAGTGGGTATATCCTATTCCATATCATGCACCAACCTCTGGCAAAATTGAAAGGTACAGTGGTTTGTTAAAAACTACATTAAAGGCACTTGGTGGTGGAACCTTTAAAAACTGGGATTCACATTAAGCAAAAGCTACTTGGTTGGTCAACACTAGGGGATCAACCAATTGAGCCGGGCCTGGTCAATCAGAAATTCTTCGTACTCTAAAAGGAGATAAAGTCCCCAGAGTGGTTTGTCCCATATTGAGTGCACACCCCTGGGCTGGCATTCTAAACAATCTAAACCGTCCTCGACACCCCCAAAAAGTGATGGATGTCCTACCCTGTCGGGCAGAGGGGGGAGACCCAAGACAGCCCCTGCCCTATCACTGTTGGGTAGAGGTAGGGGACCAAAAAGATGATGAGGGTTAGAAGCAAGTTCCAGTTTGGTGCCACGGGCAACCCCCCTCCCTAACTGCTTTGCTTCTCCAGATGCTCCTCCGTAATAAGTTCGAGGCCCTGGATCTTGAAGAAGAGGTAGGTGAGGATGTGGTGCAAGGCCCACCTACGAGGTCACATAGGAAGAGGTAGTTGACTCCACGCCTCAAGACTGCCTCTGATAAGAAAGAAAGAAGGGTAATTGCAGTAGGCGATTTCCTTCTGGGAGGAACAGAGGGCCCAACATACAGAGTTGACCCTCATCATAGGGAAGTTTGTAGTCTACCAGGAGCCCGTATCAGGGATATCACCAAGACACTTCCCTACCTGGTGCACCCAATAGACTACTAGCCACTGCTGATCTTCCAGACAGGTGGGGAGGAAGCTGCATCCCGTAGTCTGAGGGGAATGAAGAAAGATTTCAAGGTCTTGGGAGGGTTGGTGAAAGAGTCTGGGGCACAAGTGATTTTCTCTTCCCTCCTTCCATTTTTGGGTGACTATGTGGGATGGAATAGAAGAATTCAGTCCATAAATTATTCGCTACAAGACTGGTGCTACAGAGAGGACTTCGGATTGTTTGATAATAGCTGGTTTTATAAGACACCAGTCCAGACAGTGATACGTGGGAAAGGTTTATCTCACAGGGGCAAAAGGATACTGGGACAGGAATTAGCAGGGCTCATTTGGAGAGCTTTAAACTAGATTTGATGGGGGATGGGGTTGTAGCTGGGCTTGCACCAGTGGGGCAGCACTGTAGTATTGAGGCCTCCCTAGGGTGAAACTGGTGTACTCAACTCACTCCGTGAAATGCCTGTACACCAATGTGTGCAGCATGGGGAAAAAGCAGGAGGAGTTAGAAACCTGTGTTAGGGCAGGAGATTATGATCTGGTGGCGATTACAGAGACATGGTGGGACAGCTCACATGACTGGAATATGGTCATGGATGGCTATGTCCTTTTCAGGAAAGACAGACCAGCCAGGCGTGGTGGTGGAGTTGCTCTTTATGTGAGAGAGCAACTACAATGTATTGAGTACTGGGGCAGATGAGAAGAGAGTTGAGAGTCTGTGGGTGAAAATTAAGGGGCAGGCTGACAGGGGTGATACTGTTGCGGGTGTCTATTATAGGCCACCAGAGCAGGGTGAGGAAGTTGCCGAGGTCTTCTACAGGCAGCTGAGAGTGGCCTCACAGTCACAGGCCCTGGTTGTCGTGGGGGATTTTAACTTCCCTGATGTTTGCTGGAAGGACTACTCAGCCAGACATCCACAGTGCAGGAAGTTCTTCCAGTGCATTGACCATAACTTCCTGATGCAAATGGTGGATGAGCCAACTAGGAGAGGAGCACTGCTGGACCTCATTCTCATTAACAAGGAGGGTGTGTTTGAAGCAGTAAAGGTTGAGGGATGCCTTGGTTGCAGCTACCATGAAATGGTGGAGTTCAGGATCTCATGTGGCAGAAAGAGAATAGCAAGCAGAATTGCAACCCTGGACTTGAGTAAGGCAAACTTAGGCCTTTACAAGCAATTGCTAGGGGAAATCCCATGGGCAAGGCTGCTTGAAGGTAAAGGGGTCCAAGATAGTTGTTTAGCATTCAAGGACTGTTTTTTCCAAGCTCAAGATCAGAGCATCCCGACACGTAGGAAGTCAAGGAAGGGAGCCAGGAGATCCGTGTGTTTAAGCAGGGAACTGCTGCGCAAGTTCAAGTGGAAGAGGAGAGTTTACAGATCGTGGTAGAAGGGGCTGGCCACTTGGGGAGAATATAAGGCTGTTGTCAGAGGATGTAGGGAGGCAACTAGGAAAGATAAGGCCTCCTTAGAATTCCACCTGACGAGAGGGGTCAAGGACAACAGAAAGAGCTTTTTCAAATACATGGCAGATAAAACTAACACCAGAGGCAATGTAGACCCACTGATGAACGAGGTGGGTGCCCTGGTGGCAGAAGATACAGAGAAGGCAGAGTTACTGAATGCCGTCTTTGTCTCTGTCTACTCTGCCAGAGGCTGTCCTGAGGAACCCTGTACCACTGAGGGCCCAAAGGAAGTCAGGACAATGGTGGAGTCTGCCTTGATTGATGAGGATTGGGTTAGGGAACAATTAAGCAATCTGGACATCCATGAATCCATGAGTCCAGATGGTATGCATCAGTGGGTACTGAGGGAACTGGCTGAAGTTATTGCTAGGCCACTCTCCATCATCTTTGCTAAGTGTTGTGAAATGGGAGAGGTTCCTGAGGACTGGAGGAAAGCAAATGTCACTCCGGTCTTCAAAAAGGGTAAGGAGGACCCGGGTAACTATAGACCAGTCAGCCTCACCTCCATCCCTGGAAAGGTGATGGAACAGCTTATCCTTGGTGCCATCTCAAAGCATATCAAGGATCAGAGGGTCTTTAGGGACAGTCACCATGGCTTCAACCAGTCATGCTTGACCAATCTCATAGCCTCTTATGAGGACATAATGAGGTGGATAGATTGCGGCGATGAGGAACGACGCACACTGGGACACAGACCAAGATGCACACACAGGCAGAGATCTTGTGCAGGAAGGAGCGCAGAGCCGGGCAGAGCAGAGAGCTGAGCCAGGCTGAGGCCCTCTTTATTAGCCTTTGATAATTTATAGGATTTACAGATACGGATCTGGACTATGATGTTTTATCAATAATTGTTATTAAAAACACACCACACTCATATTACGTCTGTTTCAGTTACGTTCCCACTCATTCACAGGTCAGGCCCAATGACATTCAGACATCACATGTACTTGGGGACATTTATCTGGCCCGAGATAACATTCTCACTAGTCTGGGCTATCACTTTTTACAGTTATGAGAAACGTACTTCAGCACAACCTGCCCTTTATATTTTGACTAGTTCCTATGATCTAATTATGTCAGTACTACTTCTTCTTTGACCATCCGGATGGTCATGTTAGTATTCCTTTATCATCCAGGTGGCTAGAACTGCACATCTTGCTTTCCCATGTCTTTGCTTTCCCATATACATGGTGGCAAAGCAGTGGATGTGGTCTACCTTGACTTCTGTAAAGCATTTGGCACAGTCTCACACAGCATCTTGCTGCTAAAATAAGGCAGTGTGGTCTGGACGATCGGGCAGTGAGGTGGACTGTGAACTAGCTGAAGGAAAGAAGCCAGAGAGTCGTGGTCAATAGGGCAGAGTCTAGTTGGAGGCCTGTGTCTAGTGGAGTGCCTCAGGGGTCAATACTGGGGCCTGTATTATTCAATATATTCATCAATGATTTGGATGAGGGAATAGAGTGCACTGTCAGCAAGTTTGCTGATGACACCAAACTGGGAGGAGTGGCTGACACGCCAGAAGGCTGTGCTGCCATCCAGCGAGACATAGACTGGAGAGTTGGGCAGGGAAAAATGTAATTAAATATAGCAAGAGCAAGTGTAGAGTCTTGCATCTGGGTAGGAACAACCCCAGGTTTGGGTATAAGTTGGGCAATGACCTATTAGAGAGCAGCATAGGGGAAAGGGACCTGGGGATCCTGGTGGACAGCAGGATGACCATGAGCCAGCACTGTGCCCTTGTGGCCAAGAAGACCAATGGCATCCTGGGGTGTATTAGAAGGGGGGTGGTTAGTAGCTCGAGAGAGGTTCTCCTCTCCCTGGTGAGACTGCAACTGGAATACTGTGCCCAGTTATGGGCCCATCAGTTAAAGAAGGACAGGGAACTGCTGGAGAGAGTCCAGCGCAGAGCAACGAAGATGATAAAGGGAGTGGAGCATCTCCCTTATGAGGAAAGACTGAGGGATCTGTGTCTCTCTAACTTCGAGAAAAGAAGAAGATGAAGAAGATGACGAAGAAGACGACAATGACGACAATGGAGGGGTGACCTCATTAACATCTGGGAAAAAGGAGATTGAGCCCCTGTTTGTCATGTTTGTTTATTATATTTCTTAATGAGCTCATGAAATACAGTTTAGCTCACAGAGTACATTGTCCTGTAAATTTGAGAGATCCGAATGGACCTTGACACCCCTATCACTGAGTATCTGGAGCACCTCCTGTCCTGTGCCCCCCAGAACTGCTGGCTCAGACCACACAAACAATAAGGAGCAGGGGGACACAGACAGTCCCAGCATCCCCGCCACTACAGAGCATCCTCAGGCTGGGCATTTGGAGGGGGACCCCCATGTCCCGGGCATCCCAAGCCCCATGGGGGTGTGCAGTGAGGGAGTGGGAATATCCTTCAGCCCATCTGTTCACTACTGCTCCAAAATGTGGGGACAGTCCCACTGCTACCCCATCTGCCCCCCAGGGCAAAGCATGGTCCCAACCCTCCTCCATGGAGGGAGAGCCCTGGCATGGCCCATCCTCTCCTGGTGCCTGCAGCAACTGACATGCAGCCCCCATCCCTGTCCCCAGGCACAGGTGGGTTCCAGCAAAAGGTGGCAGTAGTGTGGCTAGAGTATGAGCTCAGAGGAATGCACCACAGCCTTCCTGCCAAAGCAAACCCTGCTGCTATGGCTCTACCTTCCCAATACCATCCCAGGCCCTCACCAGCTGCCACTGTGCCACAGCTGCCCTGTTCTGTCTCCTCACACCCACTCATGCTGGAGTGATAAAGGACTCAGCATTCTGATTCACTGTGAATCACGCAAAGCCATTTATTACAGAAACAAGCCTCCTTATATACGCAACTATTCTCTAATCACGCGTCCACGCTCCAAGCATGGATTCGCTAAATGAGTATCACGGGCAGTCCACACGCTGGAGCCCCACCGATGATAGGTCCGACGACTCACGCTGAGGCCCTGTTAATGAAGAAACGCCCCTCTTTCTCACAGCAGATTCTGTTCTCAGCTTCTCAAAGTGGCCTTGAGATTCCTTTGGGCCTGACTAATTCAACAACATATCTCCATCTAACCAAAGCCCTCCACAATTCCCCCTTTTTGTTCTTGAATTAGTCAGGCCCATTAAACAGCATGCTGAATCGTCCTTGAAATACACTGCAACATAGAACATGTGATTAACAACATAATTACAATTACATATAATGTAATTAAGATCAAAGAACTACCCACTTATTCCAAAACTTATAAGCTATATGTCAAACCTCAACTTTACTATGGCAATCTTATTAATGTACTGTTCTAGTTTGCCTAAAGCACTTATTAATAGATTCAGAATAAACAAACAAGTTAATACAACACAACCATAATCCTAATGTTAAAAGTAGAACATTTATAACTGCTTGATTTTGTAGATTTTGTAGGCATGTCTCATAATGTTACCTCATTTTTGCATGGAGTATCTAAGTGTAATATCACCCTTTTGGCTCTCCTGCTGATTGTTCAAATTGCCATTCTCCACAGAAGGTACACCACCTGCTTGCTAATAGGCTTCTAGACCACCAGGTCTGTGAGCATCTATAACACTGAATTAGGAGCCATGGTTTACATGTGAAACAGTCCTCACAACTTATCTCCCTCCTGTCCATCTGCATCCATCGAATCTTTGTTGTCTTTATTCAGCCATGGCTTGACCCATTTCGCGGGAATCCACTTCAATCCTTGGTCTGTAATGACACAAACATAACCTTTTCCCCAGGTTATCAATTGATGTGGCTTTTTCCATTGACTAGTGATATGGCCATAACTAATGTAGGTTCTTTCTGATTTAGCATGGTTTTGGGTCATACTTGCAAAGTATTTCATCACATACAATCCTTTTGACAATTGGGTTTGTGCTGTTTCCTCCACTCCCCCCTTTTTTTTAAAACCAACAAACAAACAAACAAACAAAGTTCAGAATCAGATACACACGTTGGATCTTGACTACGTACTCAAAATCACAAATCAAATTTAGAGGTTCCTCCTTAAAAAGCTCTAAGTAATTTAAAGCTGTGCCAAGTTCTGCTAATTGGGTTGAACCTTCAATAATTGTTACAGAATGATGCCAATCGTTATCTTCACACCAAACCACTACAGCTTTATGAGACTTCCCAGAACCATCAACAAAAACTGTGCAAGTATGTAGGATCAGTCCAAATACAAGTATGGTCTATGACCTGATGTTAAAGACTTGCAGGTTCTGCAGCAATTTACATTTCGGCATGCCAAAAGCTGTGCTGTTAAGAAAATCAGCTAGTGCAATTTACAAGGACATAGATTACAAATAAAAAAAAAAACAGAATTAAATTTCACAAATGGTACATATATGACAAAAGGCTCATGGTCTTTTAAGACTTAAATTCATTCCCTCCATTTTCTTGATCAGAGTGACAATTGATATATAACAGTCGGTATATCAATCTGCTAGCAATCTCATCATACTGTCCCACAATAGCCACAGGTTGTTTCATAGACAAATCTGCAAGTCCAATCGAATGCAGTCAGCCTGTAAGGTTGTCATAAATTTATTCCTCAAAGTTTCTAACTCCATTTTGGTTGTCATATATATTGGATATTGTTTTCCCTTACCGGATCAAAGTCCTGTTTCAGATCTATCAGTGTAATATTTGCTTTATTGAAACATTGGCTGTTAATACTAGTGGAAATACAGCATTTGAAATTTCCTTGGAGATTTCTCGCTTGCAGCAAGCAGATCTGCACCATCCAAGCAGCTTCTTGTAGGACATGCAACTAAACAGAATTCTCAGAAAACGTTATTTGAGCTTACAATTTACTTAACAAATCCTGACCCAAGAGAGGTATAGGACTTTCTGGCAACTACAAGAATTCATGTATTAAAACTTTGTTCCAAATTTGGCATTCTATTGGTCTCAAAAAACAGCCTTTCTTTCGTTCTCTCCCATGACCTCAAAAACTAGCATGGTGAATTTACTAAGAAGTCTCTTACAACCAGTTACCACAGAATAAGTCTATTAAAAAAAAAATAATTGGTTTAATTTCCCAGCTTCATTAGAACTATGGACCCACTGGTAATGCCTTTAAATTTCAAACCTCAGACTCCTATATGCAGTATTACAGTTCTCTAGCAGTAATATTGCTTGGGGGGGGGGAATAAAATCTCCCTCTCACCCCCATCTGAGATGGCAGGATCTCCAGCCCAGCATGAAAACAAATCAGTTCAACTCCACATTAAACCAACCTGGCTGCACTCCACACCCAAATCAGTACCAGCCTGACCCAGAGAAGCACTGAGCACTCTGACCTCCCCAGAGCTGACCAGTGTGAAAAGACTGACTTCAGCAAGGAGGTAAAATTATGAGCTCTTTCCCCAGATGTGCCAAAACCTAGGAAACAAGACAGAAGCAAAAAGAAACATCACCAACAACCCCTGATATCAAGCCAAGAAGCAACACAGTACCACAACAAGGATGGATGACAATACTCTGGGAAAAAAAAAGATAGAGCGGGGAGAGTAAACCCCCCTTTCTCTGCTTAGCAGCGGGAAAACAGGTTTTTCCAGTTTTTTTTTTTTTCTTCTTTCTCTTCTTGCTGCAGTTCAGATGTAGCCAAGGCCACGCAGCTGGCATAATCGCTGGTACGAAGTGGGAGGCTCTGGCAAACTCCTCGGTTACAATGAGCTGAGTTTTATACACGATTCCAATTAGCTCAACAGTTGTTACATTCCTCAGCCCCATTTACCTTTCACAATTTAAAGATGTCAAAATACAGTATATTAAACATCAATCCATTATTCCATTTTCCTAGATCCAAATCAGTTCACATTCCAGCAACTTTTAAATACAACTTCATACAATAACAAATTCACATCCATCATAGCATTTAGGTGTTTGTTTGTTTCTTTTCTTTTTTTCTTTTTCCTTTTTTTTTTTTTTCAATGCAAAGCAGAGTTTAACAATTTAAATTCTTTTCTGATCTCAAAATTACTAGATGACAATATAAGCAATTACTCTAATGCACAAGGATGCACCCTAAGAGGGAGCAAGGTGGAATTTTAGCAGTGAAATTTTAGCAGTGGAACTGGTTCCCATTTTGTAACTATCTCCCTAAACAAAATTGTTTTTGTACCAAATACAAATATGCAAATTAAAATACTGAGCTCAGATATGAAAACCAAATACCAAGTTCAAATATGCAGATGGATCACAGTTACACTAATTTAAGACAATCTCTCAATTTTTGCATTGCACCTCTGAACTGCTCACTGCTCAGCCAGGCAGAGGTATCGCTGGGTCTCCCTGACAAAACAGGTCAGTGCGCGCTGGAGCCCAATTGGCACCTGCCCCCCCGCCACTGCAGCAAGCTGGACTGGGCAAGGTTTTTATCAGTGTCTCATCTGGTGCGCTACAACTGTTATCCCAAAACCAGGATTCTTTACTTGGTGTGCATACAAAAGAGCCAAATCCAGCACATCGAGATGAGACACAGCCTATCACAGAGTTGCGCAAGGCTGGATACTGAAATAAAGCTAGCGTGCTAGAAAGACAAAATAACAGCTACTACACACGAAATTTTACCATCACATTCACACAGTAAAGAACTAAATTACTCATGATCTTCTGTATTATCACAAAATGCACATTTTGAGTCAACGGATTCTCATGATTTAACAGACTTATCGTACCATATAACAAAGACCTACCAAAATTGCAACATGCTTAAACAGATACCCACAAAGAAAACAGTTTAATAAGGAAAGCATCTTGCAGACTTCAGCAAGTTTTCTGACCTGTGTGTTATCAATTAATTCTCTCTCAGCTTGTTGAAGTTCAAATCGCCCTGCCTGTAATACTGTCTGAAATGATTTAATGATTTCTTGTCCGAGTGCTTTCCTATGTTTTAAAACACCTCCCAATACTGATTTTTTAGGAACACAACTGAAAATAATCATTCCTGACCCCATCTTGCAAGTAAAAACTTTGAGAAGAGGGAGGGAGGGGGGGAAGCACAGGGCTGCTTGCAGCATGAGTGGGAAGAGCGGGGAGAAGGTTTTACGGCGCACTTAAAAACAACTAGTAAAACAATTAAATCACATTCCTGACAAGCTGCTTGATTTTCAGAGAGGCAGTACACAGGAGCACATAATATGTACTGTAAAACTCGCAGATAACATGTTGATAGCAAACATTAGCATTCTCTACTGCTATTTTCAACACCAGTGCTTCCTTAACTTCTAAGTTTTCAACCTGCTTATTGATGGCCTCTTGAAGGTGGTCAATAAATTGCATGTAATTTTCATTGGGACCCTGATTAATAGTTGCAAATGATTTGGCTGCTTTGTTGGTTTCAGGCACCTCTCTCATAGCTTGATATTGCTGACTGTTGGATTCACTAATAGCTGATCTAATCTTTCACACAGTTCTTTTGCCCAGTTCTTATCCGGCGACTCCTTCTGCTCTTTCGTGGAAGTTGGAGGGTTAAAAGGCGGTAAAAGCAGATACAAATTGGTAAAAGGACTTGTCTATGACTTTAGCATTCTCAGCTTTCACAGGTTCTTTGGGCAAGTTGTCTGATTCCAATCCTTTGGACTTGCTGTTCTCATCAAGGTTGGGTAATAGTGTAGGAGGACACCCGCTCGGCATTTTTCCTCCCCCCGCCCCGGACTGCTGAGCTATCAGGGGTGCTGAAAGCACAACAGGGGATGGAGTAGAGAAGGTATCAAAGACACAAACCGGGTGAACTTCACAGTGACTTTCAGGATACTTATCAGGCTGCAATGCTACAAAAACTCCAGCAGCAGCAGACCGTTCAGCCTTAAAATCTTTTATAAGTTTCCATGTAGTTACTAATGATTTAGCTTCTTTATCATCTCCATTGCTGACTTTATCCCATAATTTCTGCCCTATATCATCCCAAAGTTCAGTTTTAAAAACCTTCTCAGCTTCTGTCGGATAGCCATTAGTTCTACACCAAACCAACAGTCTACGTATGTTACTTTCTTCATATTTAAGTCCTCTCATAGAGAGAATATGCAGGAGGAGTTTAACTATGGCTTGTTCCTCAGAGGATATGTTTTGCCCCATAATTTCACTCTTCCCTCCTCCTGCTCCCAGCCGCTCACCTTTTCCGGTGATTTCTTCAACAAATTTATCTGCGGAACATCCGTACGCCTCCGCCCGGTTCTCAGTCCAGCTGATCCGCCTCCGGCTGGGCCGTTCCAGGCTTTTCCCCGATCGTAGTGAGACACCATTCAGAGTATCACGTCGGGGTCACCATTTGTTGGAGCGATAAAGGACTCAGCATTCCAATTCACTGTGAATCACGTAAAGCCATTATTACAGAAACAAGCCTCCTTATATACGCAACTATTCTCTAATCACACGTCCACACTCCAAGCATGGATTCGCTAAATGAGTATCACGGGCAGTCCACACGCTGGAGTCCCACCGATGATAGGTCCGACGACTCATGCCATGCTGAGGCCCTGTTAATGAAGAAACGCCCCTCTCTCTTTCTCACAGCAGATTCTGTTCTCAGCTTCTCAAAGTGGCCTTGAGATTCCTTTGGGCCTGACTAATTCAACAACATATCTCCATCTAACGAAACCCCTCCACACACTCAGACCCTTGCCCCATGCCATGTCCAGAACCCTGGGGTACAATGTTCCAGTATGTTCTGGGCAGCCGTTCCCAACCTAGGCTGAGCTTGATGCCGGGGTCTTCCCTGGCTCCCCCCAACCTGTGTGGCACTCCAGGCCAGAGTGAAGGAGAGGTCAGGGGATGGAGGGGTTTGGGGAAGGCAAAAAATAGTTTGCAGCGACTCTCATATTTACATTTGGGATTATGTATTTACATGACCCCATGGGGCTATATACAGGGATGGGGGAGATTGGGCGGGGGGGAGCCACAACATTGAAGCCTGCCCTGGTGTGGTTGAGGGGCCAGTCCCAGCAGGAGCCTCTGTTTCTCCCCTGCCCCAGGAGGGGGTGATGTGTCACAACTTCTGCCAGGAGCTAGGTACCAATAAGAGACTGCAAAGTGCCCTACGGGGCAGCTAGGTCCTGAGAGCAGCTCAGAGACAGCTGAGCCACTGGGGAGAAGGCAGGGGGGCCAAAGATCCCAGAGGATGAGGGGATATGGGGTCCCCCGGGCTGGATTGGGGCTGGTTCCCCCCTCCAGTGAAGGCTGCAGAGGCAGTTGGACTTTGCTGGTACTGATGAAGAGGGGCAGATGGTGCCATGGCCACTGGCCCACTCAAGCCCTGCTGAAGCAGAGGGGCTGCAGTGGTAGGGGGAAGCTGCAGTGGCAGGGGGCCCTGGTCCATCCCAGGGGCCAGGTGCTGGGAAGCATAGCGGCCCACTGGGGTTGGGGACTCCACCACCGGGATCAAATGACTTTGGGGTCTTTCCTCTCACCCAGCAGCCAGTACATCTACATCTTCCCCTTGCTCTGGGGGCCAGAGGTGGGCGGTGAGACCCTCCCCAGCTCCCGGTGCTGCCTCTCGGGTGCTATGCCCAGCATCGAGTGGGACCGAAGGTCCCAGCCCCCACCTGTCCACCCAGTACATGACCCTGTGGCAGGAAGACAGCCCAAGACCCTGCACCCTAACCTTTCTCTCCACATTCCTGTGCAGTTCCAGCTCAAAGCAGCCAAACTCATCCAGGACTTCCTTAGTGGTGGAAGAGATGTGGATCTTCAGAGTTGGATAGCACAGAGGGGCAAAAGGGACATGACTGCATCTGGGAGCAAGGCATGACCTGTGGCACCGGACCCCAGCTGCCAGTCCTGCGGCTTACCCTGGTTGTTGGACTCCACGCAGAATGCAGTGTTCACCATGTCCCCAAACAGGCAGTACCGCAGCATCTTCAGACCCACAACTCTGGCACACACAGAACCTACAGGCACAGAGATGCCTGAGACTGCTGCAGGGCAGGTGAGCATCCCCCAGCCACAGTGTTAGCTGGTGTAGGGGCTCACCGGTTTGTAAGCCAATATGCAAGCAGAGCTGGTCATTGGGCCAGTGATGGATCGTGAAGGTTTTGACAGCCTCAAGCAAGGCCAGAGCCATGTGAACAATCTTTCAGGCATGCAGTTTCTTCTTGTGCACCAGCAGCCCCAACACCACCATGTAGGCATCCCCAATGGTCTCCACCTGCTGGGTCAGGGGGAGTGAGTAAATCCTGGGCTCCTGCCCCATCCCAACTCAGCTGGGATGAGGTCAAAGGTTAACTTTTGGAATATTCTGTGTGGTAACACAAAGTGACAACAATTACCCAAGAGGTTCAATTAAATCATGAATTTACTAAAAACATCACTCAGAATTACAGGGAATAGTGGTTTGGCAAAAGTTAGTAACTATATCATAAAACTTAGCAATACTTTAACAACAAAAACAATATTACTCTTAAATGCCCAGAATAAAATTAGAAAGAGAGAGAGAGAGGAAAAGGAGAGAGATAGTTTAAGATATCAGAAGAAAGGTAAGATCTCACCACTCCGTTGTTCTAGCTTGTGGTGGGTACAAAACTTCATTAATGCCATGCAGCACACACACACACACTAAGACAAAAAACACACAAACAAAACAGACTAAAAAGTGTCCCAAGTGAGCAAGTTTTATAACCCAGTCCATTTAAATGCGAGTGTGGCGGATGCACTTGACCCCCACCCCCAGCCAAAACAGCAGCAGTTTAGTCAAGGCTCGAGAGGAGGTAAGGACCTGAGCTGCAGCCAGGCCAAGAATTCCTTCCAAGAGACCCACAAGGAAGCAGGACGGCACACTGAATGCCAGTAACTTGTGAGCACAGGGAGTCTCATGCATACTTTTCCTACTGTATGCAATTTGACTACTAGTCAAGCACTTCATTCTATAAATATGACAGCCTGGATGAGCCCACTTTGAGCTCTCCCTGCTAAATAAGTGAGCTGTATGGCAATGGTTTTACTACTCACAGGTCAGTGGATGAACCCAGTTCAAGTTCAATATTAATCATTTAGCTTAAGTAGATGCACACCAAATGTAATGGATTATTTAGAGATATAAGGTTGTACGATTTTTAGTGTATTCTTTTTTGAGCGGCGGAGGAACACGCAGGTCGACTCAATATGAGTGATAAAGCATAGTTTGATTTATTAGCCCAAACAGCATATACTTATACAGTTCACGATAATTATGCATACCTGTCACCTACTAATTGGCTTAAGCTCTAATAGTCACATTTGCATGGTCCTCCTACTTGCAGTTGCTAGCTATGCTTATTCTACATTCTTGTGCTGTTGAAAGCTGTTTGTGAAACTCTGCCAAGGTCGCAGTGACCTTGCTGATTTTACTGAAACAGTCAGTGGTTCCCACTGCGGCCTAGTCTTGCTACTTATGCTAAGGTCTTCAGAACAGGCTCTGCTCGTACAACTGCTCTGCAGACCCATGTCCCTTATTTTTAAGCCGTTCTCCAACATTCTTTGACTCATGTTACTTGGTAGATTAGATTTGCTAAAATTTTAAGCTGTAAGGTCCTGCTTGTATTTACCAAAATCAACTGCAGACTATACCTTAATATCTTCAAGGTCAATCTCTGTTCAAATACCCGCCGCCAGGGAATCCACAGACCTACCATAGTCCCCC
The DNA here is from genome assembly GCF_037038585.1 of Patagioenas fasciata. Classification (NCBI taxonomy): domain Eukaryota; kingdom Metazoa; phylum Chordata; class Aves; order Columbiformes; family Columbidae; genus Patagioenas; species Patagioenas fasciata. The sequence continues at coordinate 28,981,599 of NC_092559.1, forward strand.
ACATGCAGCCAAGAGGGAGCACTTCAGCAGGACTAGGAGGGTTTGGTGAGAGGGCTAAACTCCCCACCTGCCACACTGACCTTGAAGTGGTAGGTGTTGGCAAAGA